>NW_017806034.1:1060133-1223678 GCF_001891065.2 Hippocampus comes
GGGGGGGAGACTAGTCCCCGTACAAAAAAAGTTGAATAAAGGTTAAAACGACATGACCGACATTTGAAAGGAGGACTACAACATAAACACTCTTGTTAATATGAATGTAACAACTGATCACATATACTTAATTTAAAGGTATAAAAAGTTAAGCAAATATACACATGTAATTTGAACGCAATTTGCAAAAATCCAAGTGTCGTTTATACTGAAATCTATGCAGCATAAATATATTTTCCAAATTTTATGTGTCACACAAAAAAATCCCACAAACACAAATGTAAGCGTGAAATGATCACAAATATATGCCACAATAACACTCAAACAGAAGAAATGAATGAATGATTTTTAAAATATATTTAGCAAATTACAAACATAACTCGAATTCATATTTTACGTTTTTTCCCACTTCTTTACTCACATACTGCACATCTAGTATAAAAAATAATTTTAACCAAATTCATCTTGACAAATGTTACAAAAGAGTTAAAATGTGAAACTGTGCTTTAATTCTTGGGGGAACGTTTGATTCCCGTATTTTCTAACTTGTAAATTTTCAAATTATGACAAAACCTCATGTCAGAATTTGTATTGGTGAGAATTTGTTTTTGTTTTTTGTTGTTTTACATTTTTACAGCTTTAAAGGTGAAGTGTGAAGTAAATTCGGTAACCATCTTTTGAGTAATACTCGGGGCTAAAACTATTTCAAGCATGCTTCCTTCCTGCCACCTACCCAGGTTCAAAGTTAGACCCACAGCAACGAGCTTGACAACAAAAATGCTTTTGTTCGACAATGTGACGTTTATGAGAGTGACGTCATTGATAGAATGCCGAGTCGCCAGTTATCTGTACTGCATTTTTAATGTTAGTTATTCAGCAAAATGCCTAGGCACTGCGTGCAGTTGTAAACACTATGCAGTGTTTACATTCAGTCAAACAGTTGTTTAGGTAGCCAAAAGAAGAGAATAGGACAGTAAACCACCAGTATACAGTTTCATTCTCGCAAAGCAAATGAATTTCACTGTGGTGTCGACGAGCATTCTTTGTTTCAAGCATTTCGAAGACCTCCGTTTTCTCAACCGTTTTGCTTATGATACAGGTGTAGCAAAAAAAAAGTAGGTGTGACAGTCAATAAATAACCAGCTGTTGTTTATGAAAACATTTGATTCAGAATATTATACTGTACTGGTATATGAATGGAAGTGTATATGAATGGAATAGTGTATGAAAAATTTCAAATTATATGAGTGCATGGATGGAATCCTCTGTAATGTTTGCAACTAACAATGCTTCTGATATAATGTGTGGAGTGACCTCCAACGCAACAGAATTACCTTAGCAATGACAATATAGGACACCAACCCACTACGACGTGTCTTCTCAGTGCTAGCAGGAACACATGGACCATTGTGTGCAATCTACAGCACGGCACAGTATCAATTGCAAACAATAACACTATGCTAATAATCACAGCCTATTTAGCCTACCATTCTTCTAATCTCAATGGTCTCGTCTCCAATCCGTGTCCAGTAGTTCGGGCGCAAAGTTTTCCGCATCCTGAGCATCTGGCTCATACATGTTTGGTCCAACATTCATCTTGCCAACAACCTCCTCTTCCTCCAACTCTTTCAACACCTGGATCCCCTCAGACAAGTGTGAAACATCGATTTCTTGCTGGCTTTGTACACTTTCCATTGAGAACCCTGCCACTGTTATCCTAAAAGTGATGTCACACTTCCGGGTTTGACGCTCGTTAGGATCTCACTTTGGGAAAACGATTCCTTTGTCGAATTTACAAAATAAAAATTCTTTTTTCATGTTTTATTGAATGTATTTTGTTTACTTAAATTACTTGTGACATAAAAATATTTCATTTGGTATTTTCTAAAATTACTTCACACTTGAACTTTAAGACAGCATTTACCCACAGCAATATTATTAATATTCTCACAAAATATCAATTTTAATAACATTACCTGACATGAAACACGGATGACACATTTAAATGGAAAAATACAGGGTATAAAACAGGCCAAATACAGACACGCCAAGTTACATCACAGAACAAGAATACACAGAGTTATCATATAAAGACCATCATGATAACTTTGTTGCTGATTGTAGTAAGTGGTTTCAAAAAACTGCAAATTAAAAAAAAAAAAAAAACACAATATGGGATATTAGAAGGGCAACAGAGTTTCCCCAGGGGGAAAATATGTACCTGTATCATTAAATCATAATAATTGTATTAACTTTTACTGATATTTAATTTTTAAAAAAGCAATTGTGTTTTCAACTGAAAGGTAATTCACAAACTTGATCCTGTTCAGTCATATTTGAACGACGACCAAATAATGGCATAAATGGAGATGAGTCATGAGCCTTGCGTCATATTTACAGACAGATATCTGAGACAGGTAATAAAATGTTCGCCTAAGTGACGATAAATTGATTTAATCCGCTCAATAATCTAACATTTCAAAAGTGGATGAGGCCCTTTCCAATGTCGCCATCTAGTGAACTAAGGCATAAAAGCACCTGACGTCAAGTCGAAAAATTCATTCAATTTCAATTTTGACAATAGAAACCAAAAATACAGAATTACAAACAGTTTAGAAGACATTTTCAAAAGGAGTCAATACAATATAACAAAAGTCTTAAAATTCACCTTACCAGCCATTGTGAAGTCAAAGTTCATCCTGGATCTTGCCAAGGGAAATCCACTTTTTTCGTAAAATCCATTAAATACAGTAAATCCAATAAATCCAATACAGCCATGGTGAGCACCTAAGAGAACACCAATGATTTCATGAGACCATCAAATCTTGATCAGTATGTTTTGTAAATGCTCCTGTAAATAATTGCCAATAGCCAGTATCACTATTGTAGCGAAGGCCACGGCTAACGCACAACATTTTTGTAACAAAATGTGGAGAAAAACACTATTCTTCCCATGTAAATGATTGAAAGTGGTCAATTTCGGTAGGGGGACTGGATAAGGGAAAGTCCCACCCCTAAAACGAGCCAATTGCATCACAGCAAGAAACTTGAGGAAAAATATGTCTATCATTCATGATCCTTGGATGTTTTTTTTCCAACGCATGTTATCAAGGAACTTGGGAACTATTTTAAAATTGAGAAAAATATGTCTCCTTTAAAGGTCCATGTAGGGAGGGGATTAGGGCCGTGCAGTTCCCCAAACTGCCTGGCGCTGTTGAGCTACACGCCCCTTTAAGAAAAAAAAACTGCCAACCAACAATGTTTTCAGCGACCAACCAGAGGGGAAGGCTTCGCAAAAATATGTTGAAAGCGACCTAAATCTGAGTGAGACGAGGTGAAAACTGAGCGCAGGGAGCCAGGGTCGACTTTTTATTTTTTATTTAAATGTTTAACAATCAAACGCCGAACAACCAAAACACAAATATGACGTTTGCGACCTTCTGTTTTTGTCAGTCATGTGAAGGAAAAAAAAAAAGTCAACTACATGTCGTCGACACCCTGAAATCGACATTTTCCCTTCTAAATGCGAACATATTAACGTAACTTTTTGTGGAGATGGTGTGGGGGGGGCATACCACGACTGAGCAGCTCTTTATTCGATTGAGATTAAATGAAATCATCAGCAAAAATACTCTTTCGAGACGAGTGTGCACCTCTTTTTCCAGAAAAACACGTGACGAGAGAATACTTACAGGACGCGAAGTTTCCAAACGGTGACTTTTAATGATCCAAATGGTGGCGATTACGCGAGTGAAAAAAATGAGAGGAAAAACGACGTAGCTACTACTAGCCCCAATAACATGAAGGCTACAACCAAGCTTCTCTTCCTTTTCTTCGTTGCTGTCACGGTGGGGTGAAAAACCTTTCGGTGGCGTCTCTTCGCTTAAATAAAAAGGAGTTTTGTCATGTGAAAGTGTCAATTTCCGTGTCGATGTTGAAGCAGGTTGAAAGTAGAGGTGGCCACCAAAAAAGTGCTGCTGTTGGGGGTTAACAACTTTGCTGGGAGAGACGCCTTCTGATTGGACCGCCCCGGCCACCAATCAGCAGCAGGCGAGATGGAAAGGGATGACGTCATGCGTCACGGGGCGAGATCGGAAAGGAATTGGTCGGCAAATTCTCTAGAAATTTGGGATTCTGTGAAAAGGCTCAAGTTAGTCGAGCGTCCTTTTTCGTTCCCTTTTTGTTCATCTCATTTTATGACATTAACCAACAATAGGAAAAACTAACCAGCTTTGTCAACTCCAATACGTTTTACCGGTAATTGGTCAAAAAATTGTCTTTTAGGTGCCAATTTACCAATTGGGGGTCCAAATATATGGTAATACCGCACCTGCAATACTATTATACAGAATGTGTACATTGAATGGTGACAATTCTTTTAAAGGCCATTTCGTAATGTTATGTACCCTATGTAATAAACACAAAACCAGAATTACTTTAATAAGAAAATGACACTACGTTGTAGTGTTATATAATGAACTCCACATTTTATATGAATCAACATTTTTTTAATGAGAATAAATTGTTGGCTTCCAAGAAGTATATTTATTTTCCCCAAAATATTTTTCCTTGCATTTTTGCTAGCGGTAACTCATGTCAATTGAATTGGAACGAAATCCCCCTTTTTAAAAAAAAATACATTGCATGTGCCATTATTCGTCTAAGTGCAGTATTCTGATTAATTTTGCATCAGTGGAATAAGATTTAAAAAGAATAGTTCATAATTTTTCATCCATAGTGGGTGGCCGCTATGTTGGGCAATATTGCCCTCTGCTTTTGACCGAAATTAACGTTACAGCTAACGGTATTCTGCAAACATCATGTTACCAAACCGGGGAAAACAGGTTCGTGGACTTCTCGGGTAAATATGCGAAAACTAGCATAAAGCAAAGGGTTGTGACAAGTCATTTTGTTTGGTCTTTTTCAATCATTTTGTTAAATTAATCCAACACCATAACATCAAATGAAACAATGACACAAGTGTTTAAACATAAAAATCTTGAAACAATCAAGAACATTTTAATACAAATAGCAAAAACAGTCGCAGAACAATGACGATAACTAAAACAAATCAGTTTTAATTGGCCTATTATTTGTCTTTTCACATTGATCATTCCTGTTTTAAGTTGACTGCATGTCATAACATTAAATAACCCCCCAAAAAAGATTGTGATCGTGATGGACCCAGATATAAATGAGGCATAATAGAACAAAATATCAGGACTGGTAAATGTGATTTTTTTTTTTATTCAATAAATAATTTCTGAAAAACACAAATGCAATTGTGGATGACTTTTTTGTTTTTTCTATTTTTTAAAGGCACTTAAAACAACAAATGTAATCAAGTGAAACTTTTTACCTTAACAAATATGTTTAAAAACAAACATTACCTTAGCCCTGATGTTCACAATTGACTTCCTGCTTTCCTATCTTTGATAAAAATTAAGTCAATGAGTAAAAAAACAAAAGAAAAGGAAATGGCGTGTTTATGTATATATATATGGCAATGCTGTGAAGAAGCAAAGCACCTGAGATGGCTTTTAGAAATAAAACAAGTACTAAAAGGTTCTGTACACTGATTCATGTTTTCACGTTTAAACAGCTTGGTTCCATTCATCAATCAAATGTAATCTAATCAAGCACCCTGCCTGTTTGTTCTATGAATATGGCTTTTTACACAGAACCCAAACATACTGGACAGCGGACACCTACTGCTGCCACGCCAGGAAAAAAAAAGTTCAACATCACATTTTAAATCGATAAATTTCATATGTTAAATGTGCTAAGTTTCACATTATAACAAAATAAGTTTCATGTCAAAACACAAGTTTGACTTTTGCATTCAACATAACGGAGCAATTTCAACCCCGGTGGAGGGTTGGTTTTTTCTTTTTGTATAAGTCAAAGTTACGCAACTCTAGTATGTTGCTCTTGTGTGATAGTGAAAGAAAAATAATAAGGTCACGTGTTTAAAAAGATTTAAAAGACACACAGGTCTCTGCCAATGACCTCAACAATAAGGAATTGCTTTGTTTGTCAAATGTGAAAGTCACACTGGTCAAGTTGTAACGAAACTTATGACGTTATGGCGTGAAACTTACCATATTCAAAATGTTAAACTTGACACATTACAACGTGATGGTGAACTTTTTCTTTTCTGATGTGGCAGCAATACGCTTCCACAGAACTCAACCTCCACAAGGGACGACTACATGCCACTTTGCACTTTTTCTGGATCACCTCCCATAAACACATGGATGGCTTGGCTTTGTTTCAAAAAAAAAAAAGACACAGTTAGGCTATCGGGTACCTACCAAGTAAAAAAAAAAAAAAAAAAGTCTATGGTTCATATCAGTACCGCACCTTCTCATGAAAACAATATAAAAAACAAAGCCCACTTTTTTTTTTCCAAACAGGACTGTACAAGTTGATGCATAGTAAAATGAGAGCAATAGTGGCGCAAAATAAAAGAGTGACAACAAAATAAATCCTCCAAAATCCTCCATTTTTCTTTTTGCATACAGTGTTTCCTTGGAGACCAAGACGCTCGCTCCGTTATTTACCTTCGTACTTTGGATTGACCACCGTAGTAACGGCACTCTTGTAGATGGGATTCTCACCCTATGGGGGAAAAAAACAACCAAACAAAAATTTATTTTTAATATATCGTCACTTGTAAGTGGGAAAAAAAAAACCAAAGCAAAAAAATTATATATCCAAAATTTTAAAATATCACAAAATGATAAGATATATGTCAGCATTTTATAATCAATTTTGGCCATCTGCACAAAAATAACCATAATTTGTACAACACTAAAATTTTAAGAGAAACTGACAATTTTTACAAAAATGAAGTAATTTTTTTACATGACTAAAGTTCTTCCTACTCTAACTTGTTTAAAAAACACTACAATCATAATTTTACGAGAATAATGAGTAATACAAGAACTGAAATGTGAAAATCATTTTTTCAATAAAAAAAGGATAAAAAAAAGGATTTGTGAAAATTGACAGATTCTTTTTGTCTCTCTGTTTCTGTCTCTCTCTGCCTCAAATATTATGAATGTAATGGTCAGAAAATGGATGTAGTTTTTTGCCATTTTAATGAAAAAGATAAACTCAAATTCCTACAAAAAGACAAATCTAATTACTAGTCTGCTGGGGGCATGCAGTTGCAGTATGTGGACAGTGGGGGGCTTGGAGATTATTTTAAAATATCTTTTTACACCCACGACAATTGGGTCAAATTGAGGTGGAAATGTGATCAAAAAATGCCATTTCATGAGGCAGTCATTTTAATTTAAAACATTTTTTATTACATTCTGTTGTGTTTGTAAAGAAATCAAGTGACTGACCGTGTCCCACTTGGCGTTCATCTTCTCCTTCTCAAATTTGGCGAACTCTCGACGGTCGTGAATGATCATGAGCAGTTTGAGGATGAGCAGCAGGGCCAAGCCGATCAACACAATTCCGGCAACCACTCCGGCCACGATCGGGATGATGTCGGGACCCGCCGGGCATTCTGTGGGGGGAAAAAAAACACCCACATCACATCAAAGCCGAATCCAATAAAAACAGCTCTGCGAACATTGAAAGGATAAACTCTACAAGGGTCTTTTTTGGGTTGTTCACTTTTTAATGTCGCCACAGTTGGTGGGGAGCGGAATTATTGGGGGGTTCAGTCAGTTTAAGCAGAACATCATATAAGGAAAAAAATACATCTATATATTTTTTTACGAGAATGAAATCACAATGTGAACAGATGATAACTTCATTTTATGAGATTAACAATCTTAAAACATAAAAAGAGAAACAGTGAGTATTTTATGAGACAGAAAAATCATTTAGATATTATTAAATTAAATTTAGAATATGAGAAGAAGAAAATTACCAGTTTCACACAATGTTGTAATTATAAAAGAAATTGGCAATGTTACCAGAGAAGGTTTTTTTTGTCCTCCAGAAAAATGATTCCAAACCATGTCCAGTTTGAGATGATTTTGACTTTACGCTTCACCTGTCCCTATTCTACTGTAATCTACACTTTGTCTCCAAAGTTTGTGTCATTTGCATAAAACAAACTAGTATGAGAAATGTGACGCTCCAGCCCACGAGGCGGTCTGTTTGAGCACGGCACACGTTTCGTACCCAGCATCTCGACCACGTAGACCTCCTTGGTGTCGTTCCTAATGGCGAAGGTGTAGTAGAACCAGCAGTCGTTGGCGTCCCGCTCCTTGCAGTGTGTCAGTGGGAAGCTCTGGTCAGTGGGCTGAGGAAGCTTCTCGCGGTCCTTCACCTTGATCAGGACAAAGTCACTGCAGTCACGCTCGCAGGTGTCCTTCTTCTCGCCTGTCTGGAACGCTCGGCACTGCACGCACTCCCTAACCACACACACCAAAAATAAATAAATAAATAAATAAAACCACAAAGTTGACCGTTTTTGCATTTGAAGGTGAAGCCGTCACTTTTGACAGGATTAAAAGCATATTATCACCACAAAAAGCAAACTTATTTTATAAAAAGTCATGAATCCTCTGATTTCTTTTCATAGCGAAAATAAAGCTTTAAGTCTACAAAAATACATTGAAATATAAAATGTATATAATAAAAACTTGCAATTTCATAGAAACGCAATTGTATTTTGCAGTACAATGACTTTTACATTACTTAAGTTCTAACATAAAATCATAATTTTTCATATTTACAATAACCTAATTTCAATGTTTCTGAAAGGATTTAGTAGATTTATGATCATTGTTTTTTTATAGAAGTAGTCACAACTTTTACAAGTGAAATATATGAAACTAAAGTTCGAAATGATGAAAGGAAAAAAATATTGATTTGACAAAAATAGTGTTGATTTTGAGACTGAAGTCAAAACATATTTTATTGGTTTGCAAGAAAGCCATTATATTAGATTTATATAAATTACAAAAAGAATTTTATGAGACTCATAATGCAAAAAAAATGCTATATTACGAGAATAACCTCAGAATATGATGGAAAAAAATAGCAACTTTACAATAATGTAATATCTCCCAAAAAGTTATGTTAAATTTAAGATTTTTTTTTCTTATATAATATTGAGTAATTTCTGAATTTCTGATTCTAATTAAACAATAATAGTAGTGCTGTTTGTTTTATACTGACTTGTGCTCCGCGCAGACCCCCGGGCAGGTGGGGCAGACCTCGCAAGTGGGTCCCTGAAACTTGGGGTTGGTACATTTGCAGACGCCACACTCGCAGGTTCCCCGGCCGTTGCAGATCTGTCCGTTCTTGGCCAGGCAGGTGGATGTGTCCAGCGAGCAGTCGCATGCGCTGCCCGTGTAGTTGTTGTCACACACGCACACGCGACACTCGCAACGGCCGTGGCCTGACAACACACACAAAAACACAAACTTATATGCAGGACCTCTACTTATTTGCGGGATCTCTACATATGACTTTTGTCTTGAGTTTCACGAAAAAAACATTTTGCCCATTTTGCTTGTTTGACTTGTCGACGTGAGAGTTACTCATGCCGACCTCCGCAGAGCTTGTTGTTGGAGCGGTCGCAATTGAAGTTGTCACACTCGCAGTATTTTCCGCTGTAGATCTCAGTGGGGATCTCTCTCTTCTTGCATTCGCAGGTTCCGCACACGCAGTCGCCGTTGTTACTGCAGATGTCGGTGCCGTTGTCCTTGCGGCAGTTGGCGTCCAGATCCTCCGTCCGAACCTCGTCCGTGCTGCACTCGCACAGACGTCCGATGCGACCATCGTTACACCTGACGAAAACAGAGGTAATGCAGCATAATGAAGAGCAAGAAGAGGCTCAGAATGCCTGAGTATTATTGTATGTTTTGTTTCATAATGTTTCCGCTCCATACGTGCTAAATTAGCAGAGGTTTGAAGGTTCATAATTAGCATCATAACTATACTATTTTCTGGTAGCCAGTCTATGGCGTTTTGCATTTTACGTGAGCATTAAGGTAGCGGACTTTCATTAGACAAAATCAGAATTGGCTTGGTTAAGCATTTTGGTGTTGGCTGTACAATGCTGAGTCTGTTTTATGTGTCATTTTTACAGAAAACCTTGACTGGGAGTGACAAACAGCTTGAAGCAGGCACGCTTCGTTTCTTTGGAAAGTTGAGGGCAAGAAAGTCTTTTTCATTTCCTCAAAGTGTGGACAATTTTGGGGAGTGCGGGAGTGAGAAGAGGCGCTAAGAAGTACTTAAAACGTATTGCAATAAGTTTAAATGTGTCGAAAATGTGTAGAGTACAAGTATTAAAAAAATATATAAAATTTGTATGGTGTCTCTAAGACATGTTTCTAAAGAGTGGTATGAGCACCACTAACGGGCTCCCCCTAGTGGTATGCCAAAATACCACTGAATTAAGTAAAACATTTACATTTAAAACATACAATACAATCAAATATGCGATGCATTTCATGGACAACCGTATTTTCCAGACTATAAACTGCACCTTTCTCCCCAAAATTGGAACCCTGCAGCTTTAGGTTTATTCACGGATTTTTATTGAAGAGCATCAAGCCTTCAATAGTTTTCCCATTTCAGTTACATCTGACCAATAAAATTACCGACACGTTACAGTGGACCAATGAAAGTGTCTGAGACCGCCCTCATACTGAATACTCATCAGTATTTGCGGTTGGAACATGATATACAGCTGCAGGAGGAGCCAGCTGGTTGAGCGAGAGCCAGGGAGACGGAGAGCGAGAGGGAGAGAAGGAGGGAAACGTGTGTGGTGGAGAAGTTAAGAGTCAAAATAAGCAGATTTGAGTTTATTAAGAAATGGGGAACAAGGGCCACCCCCCCAACGCAGAACACGCACTGTGCATTGGGCTTCATTCACCCTGGGAGGAACAAGTGCTCTTGTGAAGAGCCCAAATTAGCACCATCTGCCTCAGGAAAGAAAGAGGGAATTGAGGCAATGATGGAACTCAACCTTGCAGAGCAAGACTTGACTTGTCGTCCAAATGATACCACAAGTTGTAAGCAAGCAAGAGGTTTTTTTTTTTGGTTGTTTTTTTTTAAAGGCGAAACAAAGAAGCTGGTGCTGGGTATGTTATTAAAATCTTTGTCTCCAATCCCTCTCAAGACTGAAGATTCCCCACGGCAGTAGTAGAAAAACAATTTCCCAAAACAAGTCGGCACTTACTTGCAGGCGCCGCACTCGAATGTGCCTTGGCCGTCGCTGCACTTGTTGCTGTTGGGGTCTCCCTGGGCCGAGCACTGACACTCGCAGATGAAGTTGAGGATCACCTCCACCTCCTCGGTGAAGCCCAGCGGTTTGATCTTGATGCTCTCTGGCTTGCCATGCGACGGGCACTTCTCGGACTTGATGGAGATCTTGAACGTCACCTGAAGAACACAAAGATGTCACACGTGGTCCCTACACGTAATAATAATATTCATAAATGTTATTTCGACAGCGCTTTTATGAATTGTAACAAGGTTTTGCATCGGGGCATACAAACAGAAAAAAGCGCAGACCCCCGGGCAGGTGGGGCAGACCTCGCAAGTGGGTCCCTGAAACTTGGGGTTGGTACATTTGCAGACGCCACACTCGCAGGTTCCCCGGCCGTTGCAGATCTGTCCGTTCTTGGCCAGGCAGGTGGATGTGTCCAGCGAGCAGTCGCATGCGCTGCCCGTGTAGTTGTTGTCACACACGCACACGCGACACTCGCAACGGCCGTGGCCTGACAACACACACAAAAACACAAACTTATATGCAGGACCTCTACTTATTTGCGGGATCTCTACATATGACTTTTGTCTTGAGTTTCACGAAAAAAACATTTTGCCCATTTTGCTTGTTTGACTTGTCGACGTGAGAGTTACTCATGCCGACCTCCGCAGAGCTTGTTGTTGGAGCGGTCGCAATTGAAGTTGTCACACTCGCAGTATTTTCCGCTGTAGATCTCAGTGGGGATCTCTCTCTTCTTGCATTCGCAGGTTCCGCACACGCAGTCGCCGTTGTTACTGCAGATGTCGGTGCCGTTGTCCTTGCGGCAGTTGGCGTCCAGATCCTCCGTCCGAACCTCGTCCGTGCTGCACTCGCACAGACGTCCGATGCGACCATCGTTACACCTGACGAAAACAGAGGTAATGCAGCATAATGAAGAGCAAGAAGAGGCTCAGAATGCCTGAGTATTATTGTATGTTTTGTTTCATAATGTTTCCGCTCCATACGTGCTAAATTAGCAGAGGTTTGAAGGTTCATAATTAGCATCATAACTATACTATTTTCTGGTAGCCAGTCTATGGCGTTTTGCATTTTACGTGAGCATTAAGGTAGCGGACTTTCATTAGACAAAATCAGAATTGGCTTGGTTAAGCATTTTGGTGTTGGCTGTACAATGCTGAGTCTGTTTTATGTGTCATTTTTACAGAAAACCTTGACTGGGAGTGACAAACAGCTTGAAGCAGGCACGCTTCGTTTCTTTGGAAAGTTGAGGGCAAGAAAGTCTTTTTCATTTCCTCAAAGTGTGGACAATTTTGGGGAGTGCGGGAGTGAGAAGAGGCGCTAAGAAGTACTTAAAACGTATTGCAATAAGTTTAAATGTGTCGAAAATGTGTAGAGTACAAGTATTAAAAAAATATATAAAATTTGTATGGTGTCTCTAAGACATGTTTCTAAAGAGTGGTATGAGCACCACTAACGGGCTCCCCCTAGTGGTATGCCAAAATACCACTGAATTAAGTAAAACATTTACATTTAAAACATACAATACAATCAAATATGCGATGCATTTCATGGACAACCGTATTTTCCAGACTATAAACTGCACCTTTCTCCCCAAAATTGGAACCCTGCAGCTTTAGGTTTATTCACGGATTTTTATTGAAGAGCATCAAGCCTTCAATAGTTTTCCCATTTCAGTTACATCTGACCAATAAAATTACCGACACGTTACAGTGGACCAATGAAAGTGTCTGAGACCGCCCTCATACTGAATACTCATCAGTATTTGCGGTTGGAACATGATATACAGCTGCAGGAGGAGCCAGCTGGTTGAGCGAGAGCCAGGGAGACGGAGAGCGAGAGGGAGAGAAGGAGGGAAACGTGTGTGGTGGAGAAGTTAAGAGTCAAAATAAGCAGATTTGAGTTTATTAAGAAATGGGGAACAAGGGCCACCCCCCCAACGCAGAACACGCACTGTGCATTGGGCTTCATTCACCCTGGGAGGAACAAGTGCTCTTGTGAAGAGCCCAAATTAGCACCATCTGCCTCAGGAAAGAAAGAGGGAATTGAGGCAATGATGGAACTCAACCTTGCAGAGCAAGACTTGACTTGTCGTCCAAATGATACCACAAGTTGTAAGCAAGCAAGAGGTTTTTTTTTTTGGTTGTTTTTTTTTAAAGGCGAAACAAAGAAGCTGGTGCTGGGTATGTTATTAAAATCTTTGTCTCCAATCCCTCTCAAGACTGAAGATTCCCCACGGCAGTAGTAGAAAAACAATTTCCCAAAACAAGTCGGCACTTACTTGCAGGCGCCGCACTCGAATGTGCCTTGGCCGTCGCTGCACTTGTTGCTGTTGGGGTCTCCCTGGGCCGAGCACTGACACTCGCAGATGAAGTTGAGGATCACCTCCACCTCCTCGGTGAAGCCCAGCGGTTTGATCTTGATGCTCTCTGGCTTGCCATGCGACGGGCACTTCTCGGACTTGATGGAGATCTTGAACGTCACCTGAAGAACACAAAGATGTCACACGTGGTCCCTACACGTAATAATAATATTCATAAATGTTATTTCGACAGCGCTTTTATGAATTGTAACAAGGTTTTGCATCGGGGCATACAAACAGAAAAAAGAGACGAGTAAAATGTTGTACATGGCAGAACAATTACAATAAGAAAATACAATTTGTGTTGAAATCATGCGTCAATAAATTGACTTGAATTGTTAAAATGCAGATTGGGGCAGGCAAAAATGTAAAATCTCTAAAATTGGGGATTAGATTGTGAAAAATTTGGAATTGCACTTCGAAAAAGTGTGGAATTTGTAGTAATTTTTGGAATGTGACAAATAAGTCCCTAGTTGGCCTAAATTTTAGGTGTACCCTGCCTACTGCCCAAAGACAGTTGGGATAGGCACCAGCACGCCCGCGGCCCTTTTGAGGATGGGCGGATGGATTTGTTTGAATTGGCCAAAGAAATGTAGTCGGAGGAGATTAAAATATAAAATATCTCAAATTTGAGAATTTTATTGTAAAAAGTAAGACTGTGGGAGTTCTTCGATTGTGGAAAATAGCTGCTAAGATCTCTGAATGAGCTTCACAGTTTGAATTTAGGAAGTTTTTTTTTCTTTTTCTTATGTTAACGTTCATTTGATTGGTTGGGGTTTCTTAGTGGGGAAAATTTGAGAATTTCTGGAAAGTGAACAATTACCCTGCATTCCTAGATTTTGTGACTATGTTGGAATGGTTTGAATGCGAAAGGTCTACAACAGTGAACAGTGGCCAAATAATAATAAGAACAACAACAACTAAGTGTTGCTTTTATTTTGTACATACCTCATCTCCAATGGAGATGTTGGAACATTTCCTGCCATTCTCTCCGGTCCCCTCCACGCCGTTCTTACAGATGGACTTGTAGGTGATGGAAACTCCTTCCGGGAGCCTGCCGTTTTCCAGAATGACTTCGGATGACAAAGACTGCACAAAGGGAATAAATCATTCATACACAGAATAAGAATAATGTAGCTGTAAACCAAATTAATCTGTGCGCTCACGTTGTAGGCGTCGATGATGAGTTTAATGACGTTGCTGGAGTTGGACGACAGCGTGCCTACAGCCGATTTGGGAATCAGATTTTTCAACTCCTGTACACAAACACAACTGGGTGACTTACTCCAAATAAATACACAAGTAAAGGTGAAAAAGAAATAGATGTCGATGTTAGACAGCACCTTGTAAACTGGTTGGAATTCTTCAGTGACCGCAAAGATGGTCTGGATGTTGTGGTCGCTCAGTTTCTGCACTAAATGGGCGATGGAGGGGTAGTCCTGACATAAAACAAACAATTTTAGCCGATGGGCTTGGCGAAGCTAGGTAAAATTATAATTTAAAGAGATATTTCCACTCGTGCAGCTCATTCAGAACGCTGCAGCTCGGATTCTGACCAGAACAAAGAGATGCAAATGTATTACCCCAGTCTTAAAGGCTTTACAGTGTACAAGTACATAAGTGATGTCTTACATAGTAGTGACTCATGGTGTACATGTTGTTCTCCAGGTGACATTTGCCATCATTGGGGAGCACGATGCCGCCCAGTTTTCCATCCCCGGCAAAATGGAATCCAGCGTCCGTGGAGAAGACGAGGAGGCGAGTGACGTTCCTCCAGCCGATCTGCTCCTCGCACACGGCCACCTGCATGATGGCGTCAAAGCCTCCCTCGGGAGAGTCCAGGTTTCCCGAAATCTGTTGCTGACTGACCAGCCGGTTGAACTGGTCACCCTTGTTGGTCAGCTTCAGGACGTTCTTGTAGCTGAAGGGGCTGGTGCAGTTCTGGTTGCCCGTGCACGGGTTCTTGTAGCGCGCCGGAGTGGTGCTGATGTATGGCATTACAGTCTTCTCCACGAATGAGCCAAACCCTGTCGGAGGAGACAACACTTCAAGATCTTGGTGCTGGTGGTTACTGGAACTGAAGCTCAACTTCCACCTGACTTTACAGAATTTTTTTCTTCACATAGTTCCTGGAACTACAGAGGCATATTCACCTCTCCAGGCACTTTTAGTTCTTGGTGCAGGAACTAGTGTAAATGCGTATATTTTTGCCGAAAATTTCTGAAACTTTTAGCTTTTGAACTTGTAATTCTTGGAACGAAATCAGCCTTTTGACCGAAAATTCCAGTTTATTTTTTGGTAATGGAACTACCCGAAGGTGCTTGGTTTCTGTGAACTTCAGCTGTTGGTAATTGAATTGTATAAGGGGGCAGATCGTCACCTATGATTTCAGGAAATTGGTTCTTAGTTCTTGGTACTTGAAGTTTCCTCGAACAGTGGCTTAATTTCCACCGAAAATTCCTGGGACTTTTAGTTCTGATACTTTCTGGAAGTAAGCACATTTCCCACATAAAATTCCAGGATACTTAAGGTGTAGTTCTAGAGCCAAAGATGCATTTCAAACTTAAAATTCCAGTAAGAAAAGCCACATCTCCCTCAGTCCCAGGACCTATTAGTTGTTTGGATTCGTCGCTCCTGGAACTCTTCCCACCTAAAGAAACTTGCACTACCTGTTACTTGTAACTCCTGAACTAAAGCAGAATATCTCATTCAAAGTTCCAGGGACTAAATCCATTTTTCCCACCCTGTAATTCCAGGAACTTTTTGTCATAGGTACCTATAGTTCCCAAAACTAAAGCTGAATTTCTACCAAGAATTATATCTTTTTGGCAGCTGTTCACGGAAGAAAAGGCACAATTTCCCCCTAAAGGTCTCAGGACTTTCAGCAGCCGATACCCGTGGTTCCTGGTACTAAAAGATTTGGTGCCGCAGACCACTGCGCAACGGTTCCGGGACAAGTAAAGACGATTTGCTCACCAATCCTGAAGTCTGAGGTGATGGTCTGCATTTCCCTCATGAGGTCTGTGCCCAGGTTCTTGACGTTGTCCAGATCGTCCTTCATAGAGAAGGACAGGTCCATCAAGTAGTACAGGTCTATGGGGTAGTCCTCAGCTCGCTTGAACTTCAGATCAAAAGTCTGTGGCTCGCCTGCGGCATCAATCACCAAAGTCAGCTCACAGTGACTACTTTTTCAAAATAATATTTCTAAAACAGACATGTACCGGATCTGAGGGTGAGGGTGAGCTTCTGAGGCTGAATCTGTGTGATCTGCTCGGGTTTAGGCTTCTCAGTCTCGTCCTTTTTGCGGTTGGTGACCGGTTTGTTCTTGTTGATCACGATGCTGCCGCGGGGGTTCTCGATTTTGGTCACGTTGCAGTTCCTAGTCTTCAGAGACTCCAGGTCGTCACAGCGAGTAGATTTGGGCTCGCCCACCGAGAGGAAGTTCTGACCCACCCACAAAAGATGACATCATGTTAAACATTAGTCTGTCCAGGATCATGATAAATGCGGACATCAAGTTTGAATTCAGAGAGATTTCAGAAATCACATTTGGTCACTTCAACTTGAGTCGAAATGGACTCCTAAAGCGGTAGAACCACGTGACTTCTGTCAGTCAAATCAGAAGATCTCTCAGCTATAATAGTGTTCCCCCACATATTCGAAATTCACTACTCTCACTGACCCAACAAAGAAAGATTAGACTATCTTTCGTGAGAAAAAAGGCTTAGTTCGAGCCTTTTCCCGTTCTTTAATCCTCAGCAGAATCACATGGGTTGGTTTCACCAAAAACACAGTTTCTGACCAAAAGGCAGAGAAAATTTACTTGGAGCACTGCACTAACTAAATAATCTGACTTTCACGGACAAGACCTTCTTCAGCGCTTACTCGTTGAAAAACGTACTTCAAAAATATATATGTTGTGGCAGCTAAACGGCTGGATTCCAGTTGAATAACATATTATGATTATTATTATGTTTTTGTTTTTTAAGTTTCTGAATTAAATAAAACAATGGGTATTTTGTGGGTGTTAAACTCAAGGCCCGGGGGCCAGATGTGTCCCGCCACATCATTTTAAGTGGCCCGCAAAAGCAAATCAAAAATGACAACTTCCATGATGCTCGCTAAAATCTGGACCAAAATGTCAAATATTCATGTGTATTAAATCAGTGACATATTGTAAGCATTTTCTTGTTACCAAACCCCTCATTACAGTTACTGAAACAATAATTGAATAAAACGTTATCCTTGACTTCTTCATATAGTTTCGGTCATCACGGCCCTCCAAGGGAAATGGTAACTATAATGTGGCCCGCGACAAAAATGAGTTTGACACCCCTCCTGTCAAGGAACAGAGACAAAATTCAGGCATAGATTTTGAGAATGGATAATGCATGAACGTTAAAGGACAAGACTTGACATTTGGTCTTTTCAAATTGAGTCAAAATAGACCCCCATGTGTCACACTAAGGAAGTAAAATCATGCGCTTTCGGCCAGCCAATAAGCAAAGGATGGTAGATGATGACGAATAATGCCCACTAAGGATTCATGACAAAATTCAGGAATATACAGGAGTTGAGAATCTAAGAGAGAAACAATTTGGTGTCGATCCAAAGCAAGATTGTTGGGCCTTGGCGGAGGTATACATTCGAATTTCTTCCCATCTTACATGGCTGACAAGTAGAAGAGTCAAGGTGCTGGAATTTGTCTTGTTCGGAATGGCAAGATGGAACTTGTACAAGGACATAGCGCACACCAACGAGCATGTTGTGACGAGAACTGAGAGAACCCTCTCAAATTGGGAGTTTATGTCTTTGCTTTTATGTCAGATTTTTATTTTATGCACAACACTTTGTATGCGGCTGAGGTTAGTTTTAAAGTGCTCTACAAATCAAGTTGAGTACAATAAATCTGTATGTGTATTACACTGGCTCTATGTTCACTGAATTGAAGCAAAGAAATTTTCAGTCTTTTCAATTATCTTATTCATCAAAAAGAATAATATCTTTAAAAAATGTTTTGTGGTGGTGACTAACAGATTCATATTATTTCCATTCATGTCAATGGGTAAAAAAAAAAAAAAAAAGACAAAGTTGTCAGTGACACAAAATTCAAATGGTTTTTGAACACGAGCAGAGTTCTCTAGTGGAGATGACAACATCGTGTGCTGACCCGATTCTTTCAATAAATCAACTGACCTCATCCGTGCACCAGCCGCAAGACTCGGCCACTTGGATGCACTGACCGCACGACTGAGCATTGGCCTTGATGCACACACTTCCCTCTAAAAGAAGAAGAAAAAAACAATTACATAAGAGGCAGCTGCAAGTAATTACTAGAAGCAAACCATTCGCGCTCATAGATACTGCACTGTCATGTCAAACTTTACAACATATGCTCTAAAAACATGTTTTTAAGCTTTTTTAAAAATGCAGTTTGGTCAAATACGAGTATTGTACATTATGTTGTGATGTGGAAAGGTTATAGCGCCACCTGTTGGTTCTGAAATACACCGACTGAGTCTTACCTTGTTGCGCTCGGCTAAAGCTCAGAAGTGCTAACGTTGACGCTAGTACAATTAGCCGTGGATCCATCTGGTGAGAAAAACATAACATAAATCAACAAATCAATCAATGCATTGAGTTAAATTCAAATGTATCACAGATATGGACAAACAGTACTGGGGCCCAAACAGTGAATGGAGAAATGAAATTTACATTTAAATGTTGAGACACCGACAGAAAGTAAACAAGTGAAGAAAATATGAGCAAAAGTTTTGGGACCCTTACAGAATGTCAAAAGTCAAGAAAATGCGGAATTTGGGCAAAAAGATTGGAACGCACTCCACTTACATGAAGTCATAGGAAAATGTGGAATTTGGGTAAAAATATTGGTACACCTATGTAAAAGGTGAGTGGGTCCAACAGGCCAAAGTACTGCGACACACGCATGAAGCAATAAACACAAAATGTGGACAAAAAGGCATTGGGACACAAAGTGTACACAAAGTGTAGAAACGGTGTTGGACAAAGGTTTTGGCACACCCACTACAAGCAAAAAGTGACTGTCACTTACAGTTAGCAGAAAAGGCGAAGAAAATATGATGCAGCGTAGCGTATCGGGACAACACCTTTTACATTATATTTACCATGACCATATCTAAGTGGAGGCAGAGTAAGAAGAAGCTCAAAAAGTATTGACCATATGAAGGATGTATCACACCTCATTGCCCTCCATTAGCTGTGGAGGACCAACACGACCAAATAAGGAGGAAGCACCACCGGCTTGGAGTTGGTTGACATCATCTACCAGCTCATCACAACCACCGCGATGATGATCCATAATAAAAATAGGAATAAATATTTACGTGCTCAGACCTAATTCATCATTTGTAGTTTCCTTCTGGCATTAGTCAACAGAAACATCAGGGAAACAATGACCATCACAGAAAAAAAAGGGCAACGAGTCTCGTGCCCATATTTGGTCAGACTGAATCTCAGCCGTCCCGGTGACACAGAGCAACAAAATGGCCTTCGCCTGCGGATCGCTAGCTAACAGCTGTGAGCTAAAACAGGAAACAGAAGGCCTGTCGTTCAACATCCGCCTCAATGTTCAAGTCACATCGACAGACACAATAAAGGCGACTGACTGGTGGCAGGCATACTTGCTCTGTTGCTCCAACAATACGCATCCTGGTGCAGCAGCTTGCCATCAGACAACACGAACGCAACAAGAGCAAACATCACATGCAATGTCCTCGCTTCCCATCAACATAAAGACCATTTTATTTTTTCACTTAATACTGGATAACTCCTTATTATCCTTGAGAGAGACAATAATATTTTTTAAAAACCCTCGCAAAAAACAATCGTTCAGTTCTCTTTGCTTGTCGTCCATCCACGAAAGAAGCTTTTGAGTAAAAGCTAATATTTAGCTTTGATGTAAACAAGCCTTTGTATGGTCAAACTGGAGGAGGCGGAGTCCCCACGCGATGTCATCATATCATAATTCTTCACGTACGCATCACGTTTTCAAGCTCATGTTAGCAACGTGTACATTTAAGGAAGCATTTAGAAGCTTTACAAGATGTTTTTGCTCAAGACTGAATGAAAGCCAGTCGTCCACCAAGTGTAGCATCCCTTGTATCTGGATTCAATTTGCAACATAAAACTGCAATTCCCAGAGCGGCAGGACCACACCGTGTGATCCCGACATTACTCCATGAACAATCATGTCCGTGCACCTCCATGGTGGTGACACTGGCTGAGAAACACCCAAGCCAATCACAGACACTGCACCCAAGTGGCTACGTTGCACATGCCAAAAAGAATCGCAATTCAATAACGAGGCAAAACCTGTTAATGTCTTTATTTTCACATTTATTTTTTATTGCTGTATGATTTTATAAAGCAAACTATCATAGAGGGCGGCCCGGTGGTCGAGTGATTAGCACGTCGACTTCAGAGTACAGAGGTACCCGGTTCAATTCCAGCTCCGGCCTTCCCGTGTGGAGTTTGCATGTTCTCCCCGTACTTGCGTGGGTTTTCTCCGGGTCCTCCGGTTTCCTCCCACATTCCAAAAACATGCATGGCAGGCTGATTGAACACTCCAAATTGCCCCTAGGTGTGAGTGTGAGCGCGAATGGTTGTTCGTTTCTGTATGCCCTGCGATTGGCTGGCAACCGGTTCAGGGTGTGCCCCGCATCCTGCCCGAAGACAGCTGGGATAGGCTCCAGCACCCCCGCCGCGACCTTAGTGAGGATAAACCGGTTCGGAGAATGAATGAAACTATCATAGAGTGCTACTTACTTAAACGTACAAATGCAAAAATGTTTGCGTTTTGGGGGGAAGGCTCCAACAAATTCACATTTCTATTCATATTAATTGGGGAAGATGATGACTGATTTGAGTTACACCACGGTGAGGAAAAAAAAACTCGTACCTCAAGGCACAAGCACATGCTTTTATTTGTTGGAACTAACAATTGTACATAACACCTCTAAAATGGAAGTGAAACTAGAATTTATCTGTATAGTTCCAAACTAAAATCCCGTTTCGATAAACCGTAACAGTTCAGCTCGGATCAGTTTGTGTTGATTCGAGTTCCACCATTGGGGAGTGTCAACACAGCATCAAGCAAGAAAAAAACGGTACAGCGTTGGCACACAAATGAGGTGTCCTCGTAATGTAGCCAAGCCTTATATTTTTGTTGTGACCTGATCATTCGATTCAAACATAATGACCACAAAATTTGGACATGCTGCAGCGGACAAACGAATATACACATCCGTCGGAAAAAAATTAATTTTGTCATGATAGTGCGACAGCTGGACTAAAGCGTCTCATAGGTATTTTGCATGCCATGCCGTTTTTTCTTTAAATTTCCTGTATGCACTATTGCGACTGAAACTATCCAAAAGTGGGACTTGTACATGTTTCTCTCATCATGTCTGCAGAGCGTCGAGCCAGAAAGACGGTCCAGTATCAAAATGTGAGGACATGTCAGCAAGCGGCACGTTGCAGACGTGCAAGTGGTTCATTGCGCCTTGATGTTTTTTACACTACTTGGTCTTTGTCAGCCACTTCCTCTCCGGATTGTTAATTAACCTGTGTGTAGCTGCCTTTTGATCATATCCGAGGAAGGACACTCACCCACATGACTCACATTTTGTACTTTTATCTGACTTGGATTAAAAACGGATAAATTAACAACAGAACTGTGGCCATTAGGCTTAATAAGAGAGCGCAAAATGTTGGCTTGTTGTTCTGCCTCAAAGCACATCTGTTAAAGTTTAGACGAAGTTCAACTATGTGCAACCTGGTAACACTAAATGTAGCATGTTTTAATAATAACAAACATTTAATAACAAACTACTGCAACAAATGTGACAATTTTCCCACCCTACTTCCTGTTGTGCTTTGCTGATGTACAACTTCCTCCTCTGCTCTTTTTTTTAGTACAGTTAAAGAACATTTTGATGGCTGTTATGGGGGCTGGGTAAGAGGGGGTCATGTGCTGGTCTCCTAACCATTTGTGCACCCATCCCCCCTCTCGCTTTGCCAGCCGGTCAGACGGATGGCGCACCCCCACCTCCTGCTTGAGCTAGTTCACTTTCAGACCTTTAAGAAACCCCCACCACCCCAACACACAAACAAACGGGGGAGTTTGTTTGTGTGTTGGCCTGACTCCACAATTATTCCCCAGATCAAAACCACACCCTGGACCAGCCACAATTCCTCATTCCAGACTGCAAGCAGCAGCATTTTTATCTCTGTCAGGACAACACACAGTCACAACTATCAGATTGTTTACATTGGTAAAAGAGAACCCTTCATCTACTGTATTGGCCTGAATATAAGACGGCCCTGATTATAAGACGACCCCCTCTTTTTCAAGATTCAAGTTTGACAAAAGACTTTATGAACACCAAATTAATTTTTATACAGAAAATAATTAGTCCGAAACAAATGATTCCAACAATATATTTGAGAGAAAAAGCATGTTATTTTGCCTCATTCAAATCTTCATATCTGAACATTTAAATATAAGTAAACTAAAGTGCAATCACATTCGGAAATGAATGGCTTCTGGTTTTTGAAATGTAAATTACATCATAACTTCTCCTCAGCTGCCGGTTAACCTGGCTGATCTTCGACCCACTTTTCTCCAGATTGTCGCTACGTTTCTCCATTTTCTGTTATCTCTTCTATTATTTTCTTCTCTTTTCTTTCTTACCGCTATTTTTTATTTTTCTTCTTCGTGCTTCCGCTATTTTTAGTTGTATGCTTCGTGACAGGGGTTCACTTCGGCCTGGGGAGTCAAGTTCAGCATTCGCTTCAATGAGATCTGGCGCCATCTAGCGTCGTGAATGGATATAATGTCTAGACCCCGAATATAAGACAACCCACACTTTTTCAGTCTTTTTTCAATGCAAAAAACATCGTCTTATATTCGGGCCAATACGGTAATTATTGTTTTTTTTTAAACATGTAAACACTTGGAAATTATGACCAATAAAACAGGCCACAGTGACATTAATACACGGTTAAGACGTTGAGCTACTACAGCATTTAAACAACAAATTGGACCAAATCAGACTGGAATAAAACAAAGCTAAGATAAAATACGAGTTTTCTAAAAGGGCTAATTAATGGAGGTGTGGGGGGTGTGGTGGACTCCCGATTTGTTTTATTGTAACTTTTCCCGCACAAAGACGACTACGTTGTCAATACAATACCCTCTTAGTCACTTTCAAAGGCCTAATGTGTCCAGAGTGCATTTTCATAACAGTTCGTTGCATCTTGACTTATTCACGCGGTACCGAAAATGACAACATTTCCGACGCACAAGTTGAAATCTGTCTTTAAAAGTTTGCATTAGTATGCGAACAGAGCATGCAACCTTCCGAATGGCTGCGTGGCTAGTTTGTACGCAACCAAAGCGGTGACGGTTAGTGGATCTCATTGAGGTGATCCCCAAATCTCCGGAGTCCAGACCCCCTCTCAGGCATGAGCTCATACATTCCACCTTAACCACATCCATATTACAGATGCCGTGCTGGAAAAATGAACTGGAGTTGTTCTTCTGTGGAGCTCGTTGTGTCACGTAGATGTTTACGCCAAGTTCCGTGATGCTCAACATATGAACGAAAGGCACAAATCGGTTTGATTATGTTCCAGTGATGACATCGTTTTTTTTCATCTGCCTGATGAAGAAAGTCAAGTCGAGTGAACCATCGCTATTGGGAGGGGTTGCGAAAAACCCAAATTCCTACATAACACGCACACACACACACACGCACACGCCCTAAATATGTTTATAGTTGCCCATATGTTTAATTTAAAGCCTAAATTCTCCCACATCAAGGTTCGCTGTCATCGACCCCCGCCAGGCCAGACAAAAAGCCTTAAATACAATTCGTCACAGAAACAAAGGACTGGTTTCGTTTCCTTGGTCGGATAGCCATGGGTGATGCAATAGATAAAAGCTGACGAGGCAGTGTAATCGGCCAAATCCAATGTGTCCACAACATTCCTTCATGGCAAACCACTTCCAGTGGACCGAAGCATTACAGTTATCGATTTTCAAGAAAATAGGCTTAATAAAATGTGCTTAAAGTATTTTTGCGCGTTATTATTGTGTGTCAAAAAAAAATTCCAGACTTTGAATCTTGAGGCAACATAATGTTGCATAGCTCCTCCGGGGTGTGGAAAGGCGGAGTTGTACAACACTTCTTCAACACAGAGTGTTAACAGATTTGTTCAAAACTATTTTCAACTATTTTGGTACATAAAGCATAAACAAAACAGCCGACACGGAGACAGACCGATATCGATTTAGAAAAAAAATATTAAATTGACCACACCAATAGCAACAGTAGACATGCTTAATAATTTTGTATCTATTTTATTTAATAATTTGTTTTATTTTCAAATGAGAAGGAATTGTGTGACACTAAGTGAAATATACGGTTTTACATATTCCTGGCATGAGGCAGAATCCTTGTATCGCTTTTCAGGGAATCAAGATCTACGGCATATTTGCGAAGCCTCTTTGCATCTTCAAAGAGAGTGCGCCATATTAAACACATCATTGGTCAAGAATTTGTAAAAATAACAGAGCCACATGGGTTTTGGGGAGCAACAGTCTTGATTTGTAAAAAATATTTCAAATACAATACTGGGCAAATGTGATATTAAGTATTAACTATTTTTTTAAATTACAATGAATTAAAACAAACTATTTTACTTCAACATTTTTTTAAATGAAATATTTCCATGTCCTTTCCAAAAATCAAATTTGGCCCTTGAGCACAGAGGTTAGCCCACCCTTGGCTACGAATGTTCAAATGTGGCAGGACCACCGAGTTGTTCATGACAACAACAAATAAATGCTCCTTGACATGAATTGAAAACTTGACCAGCCTGACCTCCACTTTGGAGGCTTCACTGTTGAACGTGTTTGCCATCCATGACTCAAAGATGACAACTCGGCGAGGGGGAGGAAAGGCAATGAGGTGGTGTTGGATTGTGTAACACAGAATGACCCTGCGGACTCTTAGACGGCGCCTCTGGAAAAAGTGTTTAAGGCGTCATGAAGGAAATGACTCACTGTCCCTGATGTCGCCAATCAACAGAGCAAATCCTTTACATTTGCTGTGACTTAGCTTGTACATATTTTATTTTCTATTCGTTGCTAGACGACATGAACAAGTCAACATGAAAAAAAACAAAGCTTCAGGCTACAATTCCTTAGCAGGAAGTCAGCCAGGCAGCCAGGCAGGCCCGACAAGTCCCAACTTGACCAAGAAAAAGACGACATCTACAGTTCTGTCTGACCAAGAGATTTTGGTTAACCAACAGAGTGAGAGCCAAGACCTCCATGTGGACGACTGGACTTGATACACACAATGTAACAGAACCGCACTGCGGTCTCCCAAGATACTTGCAAAGCATGCTGTGTTGCAAGCATCTCCTATGAAAGGAAGTAAAAAAAGACATGCGTCAAGTTGTACTGACAAAATACAGTATGGGCTGGCCAAACTAAATGGAGCCAGTCTGTTGCATTCGTTAAAATGCTTCTTCGAACAACCAAATGTCAAAATCCGTAATCAAATATATCACAAGCAGCACAGGAATTACTCAAAATCGTGAACAAAAAAAAACACATCAGAACTTCCAATAAAGTTGTGTAGATATTAAAACAATAGGCCTTTGTTTTTTTTTTTTTTAAGACTTGTGGATTCAGAATAATGTTTTATATACTGTGTGTGTGTGTGTATATATATATATAAACGTAAAACATGTAAGATTCTTATAAACCACATGACAGAACGAAATGACTTTTTCAATAAGCAATTTAATGAAGGATGGTAAGGGTTAAGATTAAGCTAATCTGTTTCTAGCAGTTTGTTCGATGAACAAATACTGTACTGTAAGTGCTGTTTGCTCGGCACAGTGGCCTTTCTGTTCAAACTTTCACACATTCTTTTGAGGACCAGATGAAACCAACGCAACAAACGTTTTACCATGTGTGTGGTTATAAAAGTATATTTTCTTTCACATGTTCAAGCACAGCCTGAAGTAGTCGCCCGAGGACATACATTCCATCTTTTGTCGTCTAACAATGGCAACATGAACTTCTAGAGGTGAACAAAGTGTGGCAATGTCAATTATTTGGAATAAAACTTACCTTGGTCTGACAACTAGTTCCAGTAGAGTCACGATATCATTTATTAATCCACCAGAATGTCTTACTATTTTACGCCCCCCAAACAGAAGTAAAAATGAGAGAATAGTAGCGGGGCGATGGCTAGCTTTAAAAAAAATGCCAGGCTTCGCTTGGTGTCTCTCTTTTACTCGGACAACTTCACCACAGTTTTAGGAGACTTTTGGTCTTGTTTTCCAACTAATACTTAGTCATCTGAAGTTACAAAATAGAAACGCGGAGAAGAGTCTTCATCGGGTAGCTCGACACTGCTGCTCCTTCCCCTGGGAACATTTTTTTTTTCATGAGGTGCCCCACTGATGAACTGACCAAACCTCTTCTTCTTCTTGAGCACCGCACCCCGCCCACTCAGCTCCACGGCGACACGTAGCGGCCAATGCAACATAGCGCACCTGAGGCACTGGGCGACTAACGCTGCTTCGATGCGTCAGAGCGCTCGCCATATTGCTGAAGGCAAGGTTGGCAGGAACGGACTTATGTAAGAATAATATTCATGGTCATCCATGATGACTATGAATATTATCAATAATATTTATATAGAACTCCACGTGATGGGCTACTAGTTTGGTTTGACATGCAACAAGGTGCTTTCTAAACAGAACTCTAGGTAAAAATGACATTCATCCAAGTGAACTACTTTTTGGCAAAATGTAATATTCTTGAAAAGTATCAGTCCAGTTTTGGGCGAGAATAGATGATCCAGGGTCATCGCTACACCGGGGCAAAGGGTGCTACAGCCCCATCATAAATCTGTGTAGCCCCAGTTGAGCCCTTCCAGAATTTTATTTTACAATTCAAAATCTATTTTGGGATCATTTTCTCAATCCCCCTAAACAGGCATGCCCAACCCCCAGTCCACAGACAGATACCGAGCAGGCTATTTGCTTGTGGTTCTCATTTTTAATGAAATATAATACTTGAAACATAACACACAAAGTGGACAAGTGTTGTGCCATTTATAATTGAGACAGAAACGTTTGATTTGTGACATGCATACATCAATGACGTGAGGTCATCTTTAATGGCCCTCTCCATAAAATGACGGAACTGAATCGTAAGCATCTAATTCCTCCACACATCTGCTCGACAATCCTCTGTTGTTCCTGGCTGTTCAAAGGGAGCTCTGATGGGAGGAGCTAGCATGTAAACAGAGGAGTGAGGACCGAGAAGGTTGCAAAAAGACACAGGAGATTTAGCCATTTGGTCATTCCAAACATCAAGATGGAGGAGAGAACAGTCGAAGAGGAGGAGGGGACACGATGCTTCAAGCTGTCGAAGTTCGTCACCAGGCCAATGGGCATGACGCCTCTTGCTGAAAGCACATGGAACACACAAAGATTTGAGATCAGTGGTGCACCCCACAAATGCATGTCAACACCCCATCTGTCTGCTTGACTTTAACTTTTTTTTAACATATGCAAGTTTTTGGGCATGACCAAAAGTGGACCGCTAATGCACCAGCTAAAAAAGCTAGCTAACCTGAGCTAACGATAGCCAACGACACTCTCATTCATTAACTTCACACACTCAAGGTCACAGACACTACACTGAAAAGGTTTGCTTTCTGGTGGGCTTTAGAAGTTTAAAAATCCTCCATTTTTCAATTCAATTTTCGAATCCAGCAAAACAAAAATGGGATGGACCAAGCAGGTTAGTGTCATTTGCAGCAATCATTTCAATGACGGACTTGGAAGATGAAGTGTGTAGGTCTGGGTTGGAAATTAAATGGCTTACGTTGGTCCTTCTCTGCAGCAATGGCAAATTTCCTATTAAATCGTGGCCCTGCATCTCCTCAGGCTCAGCCAAGAGGTTTAAAAAAATAAATCACTAAAAAATAATTATGAATAATGGCCCATCCTGGCCCCATGGTCCCTTTAATTTATTGAATGAATGAATGTGTGTATATTATTTTAGTAGTGTGTTAAAAGACTTATTGCAAGGGCAGTCTGGAACGTAATGCATGCAAGAGAAAGGGGCGAGGTGGAGTTGTTGTACTGTTTCTTGGTCTCATTTCTTTGTGTCACAAAAACCTGGCATCATAGAGTTATGATGGGGCAGACTATAGGGTACAGCAGTGGTCCAAAACCCCGGGCCGCGGACTGGCACCGGTCCGTGGGTCGTTTGGTACCGGGCCGCACAGAAAGATTAAATAACTTGCATTACTTCCGTCTTTTTCCATTTTGTAATCTGAAAGATACTTTATTTTGAAAAATTACCGGATTCTCCATTACAGCCATCTACAGTATATAACTCTTGACTCAGGTAAAGGTGGGCTTCTCGGTTACGTGATAGGTTACTGCTAAAATGGAGCCTGGGACCTAGCAAAATGAGTAAAAAAAAAATCGAATGTCTTCGAAATCGAAAGCCCCAGCCAGGAGACAGAAGAGGAGCTTACGACTTTCAAGAAAAAGAAGGCTACATTCAATAGACAGTATCAGGAGCCCTACTGAAAATATGGATTTATCTCTACGGGAGATTCCCACGCACCAAGCCCACTCTGCATAATATGCGGCGATGGTGAGTCGTATTTTTCATGCACTTTGTATTTGCAGTGTATCTTATTTTGAAGGCAGGGTTCGGGCAGCAGGCGGGGGACACCCTGAATCGGTTGCCAGCCAATCGCAGGGCACACAGAGACGAACAACCATCCGCGCTCACTCTCACATCCAGGGACAATTTTCAGTGTTCAATCAGCCTGCCATGCATGTTTTTGGAATGTGGGAGGAAACTGGAGTACCCGGAGAAAACCCACGCAAGCCCGGGGAGAACATGCAAACTCCACACAGGAAGGCCGGAGCCGGATTGAACCCACGCTCTCTGCGCTGTGAGGTCGACGTGCTAACCAGTGGCCCATCGGGCCGCCCATGTTTATTATAATGTGTAGAAAAT
The DNA here is from genome assembly GCF_001891065.2 of Hippocampus comes. Lineage (NCBI taxonomy): Eukaryota > Metazoa > Chordata > Actinopteri > Syngnathiformes > Syngnathidae > Hippocampus > Hippocampus comes. The sequence continues at coordinate 1,089,819 of NW_017806034.1, forward strand.
ACCGCAGGTTTCATGCAGGTCATATCATATTACTTTGTTGTATTTAAGAGGTCGGTCCCTGAAAATATTGTCTGACAGTAAACCGGCCCGTGAGGCAAAAAAGGTTGTGGACCGCTGAAGTACAGTATGCTTTGTACCCGGCATCTCAACCACGTAGACCTCCTTGGTGTTGTTCCTGATGGCGATGGCGTAGTAGAACCACTGGTCATCATCGTCCCTCTCCTTGCAGTGTGTCAGTGGGAAGCTCTGGTCAGTGGGCTGAGGAAGCTTCTCGCGGTCCTTCACCTTGATCAGGACAAAGTCACTGCAGTCACGCTCGCAGGTGTCCTTCTTCTCGCCTGTCTGGAACGCTCGGCACTGCACGCACTCCCTAACCACACAAAAAAAATAAATAAATAATAATCATAAAAAGTCAGCACCGGCGGCTGGCATATTCATAGAATTCACCAAACCAAAGCTTTAATTTTATGAAAATGCTGCTGACGTTATTAGAACAAAAACTACAATTTTAAGAAGAGAGTCCCCATTTCACAGGACTTCAGTTATAATACTGTATTGCAAGAACATTTTGACAAAGATTGAATTCCTAACATGTCATTTTGCTAGTGTACATGAATAATGTGAGAATGTTATGAGAATAGCTTCATAACATTTTTTTTGCAAGTTGAAAATAGTAACATTAAGACAAAAAAATAAATATATATTTCAAATAGAGGGGTTTTCCTTGGCACTTACTTGTGGATTGTGCAGAGTCCGGGGCAGGTGGGGCAGATCTCGCAAGTGGGTCCCTGGAACTTGGGGTCGGTACATTTGCAGACGCCGCACTCGCAGATTCCCCGACCGTTGCAGATCTGTCCGTTCTTGGCCAGGCAGGCGGATGTGTCCAGTGAGCAGTCGCATGCGCTGCCCGTGTAGTTGTTGTCGCACACGCACACGCGACACTCGCAACGGCCGTGGCCTGACAACACACACAAAAACACAAACTTATATGCAGGACCTCTACTTATTTGCGGGATCTCTACATATGACTTTTGTCTTGAGTTTCACGAAAAAAACATTTTGCCCATTTTGCTTGTTTGACTTGTCGACGTGAGAGTTACTCATGCCGACCTCCGCAGAGCTTGTTGTTGGAGCGGTCGCAATTGAAGTTGTCACACTCGCAGTATTTTCCGCTGTAGATCTCAGTGGGGATCTCTCTCTTCTTGCATTCGCAGGTTCCGCACACGCAGTCGCCGTTGTTACTGCAGATGTCGGTGCCGTTGTCCTTGCGGCAGTTGGCGTCCATATCCTCCATCCAAACCTCGTCCGTGCTGCACTCGCACAGACGTCCGATGCGACCATCGTTACACCTGAGGAAAAAACATTTCCATGATATGAGCGTGTCCTTTGAATGACATTATCTAGTTCAGTTACATTTTTGAAATCTTTTTCATATTCAAATGTTATCTTATGGCTGGGATAGGCTCCAGCACACCCATGACCCTTGTGAGAATAAGCAGTTCGAAAAAATGTTTTGCCTCTCACTTGCAGGCACCGCACTCAAAAGATCCCTGGCCATGGAAGCAGCAGTAGTAGAAAACCAATTTCCCAAAACAAGTCGGCACTTACTTGCAGGCGCCGCACTCGAATGTGCCGTGGCCGTCGTCGCACTTCTTGCTGTTGGGCTCTCTCTGGGCTGAGCACTGACACTCACAGATGAAGTTGAGGATCACCTCCACCTCCTCGGTGAAGCCCAGCGGTTTGATCTTGATGCTCTCTGGCTTGCCATGCGACGGGCACTTCTCGGACTCGATGGAGATCTTGAACGTCACCTGAAGAACACAAGCATGATAACAAATAATTTCTGCACTTCTTGGCAACCGTAATTCAGAGTCTGTCCCTTGTTTCGGTGGTGTTCCTCAAGCATCAATTTTAGGGCCCATCCTCTTTTGCGCATTACATGCTTCGTTTTAGAGATGTTATTTGAAAGTATCCCATGAATCTGTCGATGCAGATGACCACCAGAATGAATTTTTCTTTTAGTCCTGATATTACAGTTAAGATAAGTGCATTGCTTAAACACAATTAATGAATGGATGGCTCAAAACTCGCTTCAGTTGAGTGCGGCAAAAACCGAAGTATTTACTGCCCTCGGCAGCTTTTCTTCTAAATTTGCCACCTGTTTCAGCCTACCTTTAAAATAATGTATACATTTTAAATGAATAGTTTTTAGCATCCAATGGCCTTGATTAAAAAAAAAAAGGAATGACCACTGAATTTGATAGCAACATTAATTGCTTCCACCCTGAGCACTCTTATCCGCTTTTCCTCCAACTCTATATATCCCCCATAGGGTAATTGTCAAGGAATGATGTCAGCCATACCATACATTTTTCTCTCATGATACCCATCGGATTTAAAGCTCGAATGCTATTTTTATGCATCGTGGGATGAGGTGTGATCTTATTTGTCTTCGTAAATTAAATGTAATACCTTTCAAATGTCTTTCTTTCTTAAAATACCTTTGAATAATCCTTCATATTCCAAGTACCTCATCTCCAATGGAGATGTCGGAGCACTTCCTGCCCTTCTCGCCAGTTCCCTCCACATCATTCTTACAGATGGACTTGTAGGCAATGGAAACTCCTTTTGGGAGCTTGCTGTTTCCTAGAAGGACCTCAGACGACACAGACTGTCAAAAGGGAAATGAAAAAAAATGGAATAAGAATCAGGTGGCTGGAAAGTTAATCTTGACACTCACGTTGTACGTGTCGATGATGAGTTTGATCATATTGCTGGAGTTAGATGACAGCATGCCTACAGCCGATCCGGGAATCTGATTTTTCAGTTCCTGTGCACAAATAAAAAAAACTTGTAGGACTTACCACAAATATACGTGGCAAATAAATGCATGTTATTGTTCGTTGGCACCTTGTAAATGGGTTGCAATTCCTCTGTGACGGCAAAGATGGTTTGGATGTTGTGTTCCCCGAGTTTTTGGACTAGCTGGGCGATGGAGGGATGGTCCTGATTTAAAAAAAAAAACAACAACAACAAATATTAACACATAGGCTAGGCTACATCACACATGCACAAGATATTTATACCGTATTTGACCTACTCCATTAAAACTGACAAAATTGACCAATCCAATGTCGTTCCACCTAACTAACTCAATAAGTTGTCACTTTCAAGGAATACCCTTCAAGTAATTGGTGAAAAAAGGCACAATGACTATGACCACAATGTAATTTGGTACAGTAGCGTTTGGACCTCCACCAAGACAAAAGCATCTGACTGGGTTGAAAAAAAAGTTCCAGTCAATTCCTGTAGATGGCAGTATTGCACGTTACAAAGTGGGTGACGCCATACGTACATACACCCAATAGCGCCATCTCTTGGATCTGGTGGGTAACTTCCATCTACAATACCAGGAACTTTTTTCCTGTTGTTAACTTATATTTCTGGCGCCATGGTGGAGGACTGATTAACGTGTCCGTCTCACAGTGTAGAGGTGTGAGGTTCGATTCAGGCTCTGGCCTTCCTGTGTGGAGTTTGCATGTTCTCCCCGTGCCTGCGTGGGTTACCTCCGGGTATTCTGGTTTCCTCCCACATTCCAAAAACATGCATGGCAGCTTAATTGAGCATTCTCAATTGTCCCTAGCTGTGAGTGTGAGTGCAAATGGTTGTTTGTCTATGTGTGCCCTGCAAGTGGCTGGTAACCAGGACAGCTGGGATAGGCTCCAGCAAGCCCGCAGCGCAGGTGAGGATAAGTGGATGGATGGATGCATGGATATTTATATTTCGACAACTAAAATGTCAGGAACTTTGAGGTTTTTTGTTTTTTTTTCACCCATAGTCACATGTACGTGAGGTTATTCTTGTAATTAAGGCTACAATTTCCAATTGAAGTTTCAGGAACTTTTAGTTCTTGGAACTACAGCCACATTCCTACCTGAAATTCCATGACGTTTTTCATTCTGGTACTTTTAGTTAGTCGCAAGGTTATAAAAATCTAAAACGGTTACACCCTTGGTTCGTGGAATTTCATTCCTATTTCCCAATTTCAGTTCCAAAAACTTAGTGTCACTGGATAATTTCCTGTGATACAGCTGAGGTTCTCTAGCGCTTTTAAATTTTCCAGACAAATAAGTTTGAATAAATGGATAACCCTGATGACTCACCCGGCCCTAGCAGTAAGTCTGTGTCAGTCAGTCAGTCAGTCTTACAATTAAGTCAGTCCTACTAATAATTAAGTGTGTCAGTCAGTCAGAAGGTAAAGATGTCTTACATAGGAGTGACTCATGGTGTACATGTTATTCTCCAGGTGACAATTTCCATCATTGGAGAGCTTGCCATTGCCCAGTCCTCCATCCCCAAAATGGAATCCTGCATCTGTGGCAATGACGAGGAGACGAGTGAAATTCCTCCAGCCGATCTGGTCCTCGCACACGGCCGCCTGCATGATGGCATCCGACCCTCCTTCAGAATAGTCCAGGTTTCCAGAGGTCGGTTGCTGGCTGAGCAGCTGGTGGAACTGGTGGCCATTATTGGTAAGTTGTAGGATGTTCTTGTAGTTGACGCTGTTCTGGGAGCTGGACGGATTGGCGCTGGTGTCTGGCATCAATGTCTTTCCCACGAATGAGCCAAACCCTGCAGGAGAAGACAACTTTTATTTCTGAGTATGTGTACTTTGTATAGGTAGTTACTGGAACTAAAGTCACATTTGCAGAAATGAACTAAAACCTTATCTCTCCTGAAGATTTCAGGATCTTTTACTTCTTGGTCATTGTAATTGATGGAACTAAAGGGAAGAACTAGCCCACGGCAAGGTCTTCTTTCAACCTCTCAAAAGGGACCCAGAACTAAATTCTAACCATGGTTGTCATCGTCCAAGCACACAGAAAATTTCCTAGTTGCGGAGAAACGTCACTGCGGTGGAAAAGCGGCATGAGTAATGACATCTTCCTCACCGATCCTGTAGTCTGAGGTGAAGCTCTGTATTTGGGATATGATATCTAAGCCAAGGTTCTTGGCGTTGTCCAGATCATCCTTCTTGGAGAAGGACTGGTCCATCAAGAAGTACACATCTAAGGGATAGTCCTCAGTTCGCTTGAACTTCAGATCAAAAGTCTGCGGTTCACCTGCGGGACCAATCACCACCGAGTCAGTTTACAGGAAATGCCTTTTCACAGTAAGATTTCTCGAGAGGATCTACCAGATCTGAGGGTGAGGCTGAGCTTCTGGGGCTGCATCTGAACGATCTCATCCTTGTTCCAGTTGGAAAAGGGTTTGTTCTCGTTGATCAAGATGCTACCGCGAGGATTCTCGATTTTGACCACGTTGCACCGTCTGGCCTTCAGAGACTCCACGTCATCACAGCGAGTAGATTTGGACCCATGAAAGTAAAAGAACTAACGATACAACACAAAGGCAGGTCGTGATTTGGAAGATTCATGCACAGAAATTTACTTTGGGGCAGGGTGTGGAATGAGATTAGGGGGATATGTTAAATATTGGCAAGGATTTGGATAAATTTGTTACTTTATCTAACCCAATGTAATTTAAACTATATAGGCTTTTTCAAATATTGAAAAAAAAACATTCTGGGGCTGGAGTGGATCGCAGTTCAATTAATTCCAACAGGAAAGATGATCGGGATTCAAAACTGAGTTTTGGTTTGATGGTTGGTTTTTGGACCCAAACAGATATTGACATATTAGGGCCTTGACCCGTTTCTTTCAGTCAAGCAGCTGACCTCCTCCTCTGCGCACCATCCGCATGACTTGTCCACTTGGATGCACTCATCGCACGAGCGAGCGTTAGCCTTGATGCAAATGCTCGGCTCTGAAATTAAAAAAAAAAATATGAACGCCACAAGCGAACCATTCACACTCATCAATATGGCTTGATCATGTTAAACAGAGTGTCTAACGACACAGCCGTACGGCAGGGAGAGTTTCAAATGACTTTTTCTATGCAGTTGGGCCAAACTATCAAAAAAATAGTAGCCAAGTCAATTTTAATCCTACAAAATAGTCAAATTGTACAAAAGATGTACAAATATAAAACACGTTATGTCAAGTGGTGATAGCGTTACTTGTTGTCCCTGGAGTACAAGGGCCTTATCCCATTTATTTCTAGACATGTCTTACCTTGCTCCGCTAGGCTGAAACTTAGAAGCGCCAACAAGGACGCCAGCACGATTCGCCGGAGATACATCTGGAAACAAACAGCAAAAAAAAAAAAAAAAAAATTATATAGAAATATATATTATATATATATAAAATGTTATATATATATATATATATAGAGAGAGAGAGAGAGAGAGAGAGAGAGAGAGAGAGAGTGTTAAATTATGTTTCTTATATTTCTTTATCTTCTGTGAAAAAACGACGCGCACACCACAAAGGATTTGTGAACATGATGTTCTACGATTCAATTCTGTATTCTATTTATTTGTTCATTTTTCAGAGTAAATATGACGGTGCTATTTTCAATTTTAAAAACACATCACATTTTAGGGGTGCTGGGTGGAATGCGTTCATGTCATTTTTATTGCTTCCAGTGGGGAAAGTTCATTAAAGTTGGGAAAGTGGTTTAAATTAAAAGTCGTCATATCTCAAGTCAGAACTGTCGTTGGTTAAGATGTAGTTTTTCTTTCTTCTATAAACTCGAGGTGGAACGTGTGCTAAATCTAATAAAACACCCAGAAAGTAAAAAGTGAACATGAAGGAATGACGTCAACGTATTCCCAGTCACGTCACGTTAATCCACAGCCAAAAATCTTCGCACATTCCTTCTTTGGTCGTCACACAACATCTACTTTCAAAGGAGACAAAGTATGTAAAAACTCAGAACACTTACCTTGTTCTGACACCCAAGTTCTAGCAGAGTCACAATAACATGTATTAGAGCTAAATGTCCTTTTTTTATCCACAGAAAAAGAAGAGGTACCGACAGCTAAACTGTCGGTCGGGAGGTTCGCTTACTTTCCTTCTCTTCACTCAAACATCTTTACAACAGCTGTGAGGAATTCTCGTTTGCTTTTCGCAATAACATTTAGACATTCGATCCAAATCACAATCCGCCTCCCCAAATCGACGCTTGCACACATGGAAGCAAATACTTTTGGGTACTTTTTTATTTATTTATTTGCTATCATGTCAATGCAATGTCAAGCGTTGATTCTATATGTATATGAGAGTGGCTGCCTTTACAGCAGCTCCTACATTTTGTTCTTCTACTTCTTCCTTTCATAACTTTGCTGCTGTGGATTGGGAATTTCTCCTTTGTGGGATTAATAAAGGTTTTCTTATTTTATCTGATATACAGGCTCAGAGTGTATTTTATTATGACATTGATTATGAGCAAAGAGATTCATTCAATTGGGAAATAAAAGTTTCTGAATGGTGCTTGGTGGTTAACTCATTAGCAGCATTTGCATAATCTGATGATATATACCGTGTATATATATATATATATATATATATATATATATATACACACACACACACACACACACACACACACACACACACACACACAAAGTAACAAACCCAAACTGATTGACAAACTGAAACTTTACTTCCTGGAGGTGTCACACTACTTTTGGGGCATACAGTGTGTATTGCTCGTATCAATCAAACAATTAAAAAAAAAAAACACACAGTTGCTACTCTGACAAATAATGCAAACATTTATTTGTCCAATTGTTTGGAATGTAAAGTCCAAATGATCTGCAACAACACAGAAAAGGTGAATCTGGACATCCACCAGAAAGTACAAACTACTGTAGTTTTTTTCCCCTCTCTTTAAATCACTTAACACGTTTTAAGGCTGAATTGCTGCTTTTCCATCTTTCATATTGGCAACATTACATAAGCAGGTTTGAAAACAAACAAAAACAAAGTAAAATATGACAAAAAAACATCACTGATTTGACTGCAATTTGCCATTTTACCCTCCTGACAGACGTTTTTCCCATGGAAAAATGTACATCTTCATGTGAAAGCGTTTTTTCTTTTCATTTTTTTAATAAAAAAAAACAACATATAACACCATCTTGTTACTATTACATCATAAAGTCATGTTTTGTGTTACTTTTACATTTCAGTGCAAGATGTTTTATTTAATCATACCCAGTGCTGCAGCATCCTCTCATTCACCAGATCACGAAAGTCCATTTGTGTTACTCGCTACAGCGGAACCTCCAAAAGTCTGAACAATTTGCGACTTTCAAGCATTGTCCCGCATGGTTTCGCCAACTCCTGCATAACTTCAGTCCTCATGGAAATAACATATAGCGGGAAGTTATCTCATGACAAGGTAATAAATAATCACGCTCAAATTTCAGATTGTCCTTGATGGCATCGCTAGTGTTAAACGAGCGAGATTTTAACTTGGAATATTCTCTTGATTGTTTTGTGAGGAAAAACGGATTATCAGACCATCCCTGAAGGAGACAAAAAGACAGTGACAAGAAGCCTTTGCGCACAAATCAATTTTCCCCAAACAGTTGCGAATGTAAATAGCATGTAGCGAGAAGAAAAATGGCTGTGAAATGCCTAGCATGAAACTGAGCGGGGAATTTGGTGAGTAGTTTGACTCCATTTTAAATTTATATTTACAGTTAACTTTTTACACTTTGTAAACCCCCTGGCACTGCACACTTTTTTTTTCCTTTTTGGGGTTGGGGGGGGGGCGGGGGTGAGGGTAGTAACAGTTTGACCCTGGGTCACACAATTTCACACAGAAGCATTTGTTTTGAAACCCGATCAAGTCAAGCACAGAACGGGTTGAGTTCCACTTTGGAGGTTACTCTGGGACTGACAATTAAAGAGTGAGCCCTATTAAGTGTGTGTGTGTGTGTGTGTGTGTGTGTGTGTGTGTGTGTGTGTGTGTGTGTGTGTGTGTGTGTGTGTGTGTGTGTGCGTGAGGATGCTGCAGCCATTTTGTAGCGTCACCCATACAACGAGAAGAGCGGTCGTCACGACCAGCCTGTATTTTAAAAGAGACGAAGGAAACACTTGAGGTCTTGGCTCCTCCTTGTCGGGGAGGGGTGTCCAGTGTTACCCTGTATGAAAGCGAGCGGCATACTCCGCAAACGTTCACGCGCAAGCGCACGCACACACGACATTAAAGAGAGACACAGTCACGGTGTGTACTGTATGTGTGGCGCAGATCAAGAAAGGACAGAGGAGATCAAGAAAGGATACTGCTGCACTGTCCCGTGTTGAAAAAAACAATTTTCATAGAAATATATTAAAACTATATACAATATGATCGAACAACACACACACACACGCACACACACACACACACACACACACACACACACACACACACACACACACACACACGACACAAAATGGGACTTTGACCACTAAAGACCACAAGCCAGAAAACCTTCACATTATTTCCCAGCCTTTTTCCAAACCTGCCTTTCCATACTGAGACATCGCGCTCACGTTTTGATTCAATGCCGAGACGCTGTAGGTTAAGTTTCAACCGAATGCTGAGATGCTCTTTCCGTTTCAAACAAATACTGAGGCATTGTCTTCACACTTTGGTTGAACGCCGAGAGCCTGTCTTCACATTTGAACCAAATGTGACATTGTCGTCACGTTTTGACTGCATGCGGAGAGACATTGATGCTTCGACCGCATGCTGAAATGTTACCGCCGCGTTGTAACTGAATACTATGACACTGCCTCCAGGTTTTAAATGAATAGCGAGTTGCTGAACACGGAGAATTTTGTCTTCAATTGAGTGCTGAGACATTCTCTTCAGGGTTCAACTCCATACAAAAATATTGTCTTCACGTTTTGACTGAATGCCGAGACATTTTCCTCAACGTCATGCCAAGAGATTGTCTTCACCTGAACACTTATGCATTGTCCTTAACCTTCAGCCAAATGCTGAGACATGGCCATCCTCTTTTTGACCGAATGCGGAGATGCAGTCTTCAGGTTTAGGTTACTCCTGAGACACCGTCTTCACATTTTGCCTGAATGTTGAGACATCGTCTCTATGTTTGGGCTGAGACACTATCTTCAAGTTTCAACTGAAAGCGTAGATATCGTGTTTACGTTTCAATTTAACGGTGAGACGCAGTCTTCACATTTTTGACGGAATGCCGACGCATTGTCTTCACGTTTGGCCTGTGGGCTGGGACGTTTGTCTTCAAGTTTCAAGTGAAAGTTGAGACACTGTCTTCACATTTTGACCGAATGCTGAAACATGGTTTTCAGGTTTCAACCGAATGCTGAGACATTCTCGTGTGTGTGTGTGTGTGTTTAGGAACCCTGGATGATACACTCGTGGTGGTTGAAGAAGGGAGGGGTGGGGGGGGGGCAAACTTTACAAAAGTGGAGGGGAAAAAAGGCACTGTTAGAACACACACGCACAAGCTTACTTGTGACTTGGTCTCATCACCAGCATGAGAAAAAAAAAATCAACATTTCAAAAAACACCCCAAAAAAACAACACCCCCCCCCCACCCACCCACCCACAAACAAATAGATCATCTTTTTTTTTCTTTGCTGTACATTTAATTTGTACACAGTGCCCCCTTCAGGTCAGTCTGTTGCGCTGCCGCTCCTGAGAAAGAAAAGCCCACCCTGAAGTCCAACGGCGGCCCCCTTCCCTCGCCCCCACCTACCGGCCGCCGGGCCTCACCCTTCACGCCTCCGAGTAGTTAGTGTGTGGGTTGATTTTGTCCTTCTTCAGCTTGACACCGTCCACCAGCTCAAAGTTATAATTCTCTAAGGCCGACAGGTTCCTGTCGGCCATCGGGGCGTGCGAGCAGGCGCAGTACAGCACCACGCTGCACACGGCGCCCACAAAAACGCCCAGCGCCGACATGGCGATGATGGTGATCAGGATGGGGTCCAACGTCTTCAGCATGTTGTCTGCCGCGCCCACGCCTCCCACTTCACCAATCCCCTCTGAGAGCGAGTCTATCGCTTAAAAAAAAAAATGGAGATAGCGTCACAATGAGGACATAAGGAAATAGTGGGCAGAAAAAAAAAGGCCCGAGTTGTTCACGGAAACCTACAGTTTCGGACAGTCCCTGAAGGCAACACCTGACTTCCGAACATTTCTTGTTTGACTTGAGCTAGATTTTTTTTTTTCCATGAAGGTAACACTAAATTGCTGGACAGAGAATTGAAGTCAACATTTAATCACATGTCGACGAATTAGCTCGTTTTGTCAAGAAAGCCCCTGAAGGCAAAACTTAAAATAAAAGCATTTCAAGACATTGAGGAAAAAAATCACTGCCTTTTTGGGGGGGAGGCAGTGAAGGCAACACCAAGAAGGCAATTCAAATAAAAGAGCAAATGCCCCTTTTTACTTCAAATAGTTGCTGACTGTCCTGTAAATGCATCCGGGCAGGTTGCTTCCAGTGATCATGAAATCAAGATGAAGCAGCATATGGCTCATTTACTCCGCCATTATTGTTAATGAACAAAACAGCAGCACCTAACCGGGAGGCATGTAAAAAAACATCAGTTTAATTCAAGTGTGGAGTGTTACCACATCTTACGTAGTGGCAAAAAAACAAATGATCATAGATGCCTTCCCCCTCTGCAGTTGAGTAAATAAAGCCACTACCACTGGTGCAAACGCGGAATTAAATCGATATAAACGTACGTAGGATGATGATCTGCGTGGGTGGAGATGGAGGAACCTCTGGATCTAAAAGGAGGAACGCAAGCGGTTAGGAAGCGGACAAAACAAATGCCGTGTCTGTGTTGAAAATGGAGGTTGCCATCCAAACCTTTGCAGTGGTCGGCGTTGAGTGCATCTAAAATGCGGATGTCGTCCACGGCCATGTGGCCTGTGCTGAGTCTGTCCGCCACGCCCTCCACCACCACCTGCAAACGTTTTATTCCAAAATGTCAAAATGGGATTTTGGACGGTCCCTGAAGGCAGCACTGGATTTACAAACATCCAATGACGACATTGTATATATTCACAACTCATTGTATATATACAATGAGTTGGTGGGTCTGTGGGGAAAAGTTGTCATTTCAGACTGTCAGTGAAGGCAACGCCAAGATGAGCTCCTGTATATATCACGGGTCAGTTGTGTGGGGAAAAATTAACATTTCAGACAGTCCATGAGGGATAACACCTGACTTGGAGACACAGACGAATCGTTGAACTGAACATTTCAGTATTAGAACAAATATCAGACTTTTAGAAAAATCATGGGGTAGCTGTGCAAGGAAAGCTTTGATTTAAGACTGTCACAGGAATTCAACACTAGACTTACAGTAGATCGAGAGCAATAAATGAACAGCTAATGACTTGTTGGATTAAGAGCGCTTTGATTATTGACTGTTCCACCGTTGCATAACATCTAACTTCAAAACATTTGCAACAACTTTGCAGTTGTTTAGCGAGGAAAGACGGTCATTGTTGGCCATCTGTGAACAGATATTAAATAGAAACATTCCGTGATCATCGAGATAACTATTACGTAATCAAAGCTACAATTTCAGACTGTCACTAAAGTCAACAGTAGTCATAGTCATAGCCAGATGGGGAAAAATGTGAAGGACATCGGGAACAATGACACACTGCTGCGTGAGGAAAATAGTGTGATTTGTTTGAGAATGTCATTGAAGGTGAAACAGAGACTAGCAATCTAAAGAGATGATTTAACAGTTTCTTTAAAGAGATTTAGAAAAATCAGCCCGTTGTATAAAGAAAGAGACGATTTTAGGAATGTCCCCGAAGGCAACAGTTGATTTAGAAATACAGGACATTTGAAACAGTCGCTCAGTTGTTTCACTTGTCAGTAAAGCCGCTATTTTAAATTGTAGATGAAAGAAGCACTTAACCCGACAGATGGGAATTACGAGCTTTTAGACGGATGGATTTATCCTTTTTAGTTTAATTTGACTATTAATCTGAAAATTGCCACAACCACCAGGTTACTGTGCCAGAAAAAAAGGAATCATGATTTCAGACTCTCCTTGAAGGCAACACAAGGCTGAGATAGACGGACAGATAAATTGATCGATCTTGAGACTTACTCGATAAGGTCGACTGGATCTGGGTAGTAAAACTCGTCCCTCCCTCCATCGCGCCCCCTGGTGGCCGCTAACTGTCCACAGGATGTTCCCCAGCCCCTGTTCCTCTTCCTCTTGCTGTCTGATGTGGAGCACACCGGGGTGCTGGCCCAACATGTGGTACCAGAAGGACACGCACAGGTCGGCATGAGGCGCCGTCACGGGCAGACTGGACAGCCGGGCCACTCTCTCCGTGTCCTCTTCGTCCTTTTCGGCATTTCTTAACGGAGAGGCGGTCAGATGCATCAGGATGAAGTTACCCGTGCGGCCTGCAGGGGGCAGCACAGAACAACAGATTGAGGAGGCAGTCAGGGATTGTGGACTCAAGTCTTGGGACGCCAAAGGCACTTTCAAAATGTGGACAAAAAGTACTGGGATAACTCCAGACAGTGAAACAGATAAAGCGCTCACCAGTCGACCAACGAGACTTTCAAGTTTTAATATGAGTTTACACACAATCAAATATTGTTCTTTTCAATTTTCTGTTCAGATTTGTCCGCAGCAGTTTGTTCCTCCTGAGCTGCCGTTTTCAAAAAGCTTCTTGCCGCTTCTTGAGAGAGCCAAAAGCAACAATGACAAGAATGCCAAGCGCATGTGTTACCCGTGTGGTCCAGCGTCGGCGCTCTGCGTGCGGCCGGAGCTCCAGCGCCTGTCTGGATCAGCCACTCGGCACCCGAGCCCACTTCCGTGGTCCAGCCGCAGAAGGAGGCGAAGTCGAAGTTACAGGCAAACCACAAGTAGTCTGCAAGCCACAAGAACAACAAGCGGTTACGACGTGGACGCTGACACTGAGAAGCCAGCGCAAATGTTGGGTTTGATGGACACAAAGGCTCGAGGACACACATGATGCTCACTGGACACTCCATTAGATACACCAGCTGCATCAAAATATAAAGAAAAAAAATGGTTTTGCAATCAATAAATAATTTTGATGAAGCGTGATTTTAATTCCAGCCATCCATTTTCTAATCCGTTTATCCTCACTAGGGTCTTCGGGCACTAGGCTACCCTGAACTGGTTGCCAGCCAATCACAGGGCAAACTTCGGGCACTAGGCTACCCTGAACCGGTTGCCAGCCAATCACAGGGCACACATTGACGAACAATCATATGCTCTCACAATGAAACCGAAGGACAATTTATAGTGTTCAATTAACCTGCCACGCATGTTTTTGGAATGTGGGAGGAAACCGGAGTACCCGGAGAAAACCCACACGGGCACGGGGAGAACATGCAAACTCCACACAGGAAGGCCAGTGCCTGAATCGAACCCTGCACCTCTGCAATGCGAGGCCGACATGCTTGCCAGTTGCCCACCGTGCTGCCTGCGTGATTTTACTATCAGTCAAAATAATCATGTGTTTTTTTTTTCATAATCGTCCAGCCCTAACAGACAGACAGGCAGACAATGTTTAGTCAATGGTGTTCAAGTGCTCCACAGCTTTTCCATGTTTACGGTTGTGATGGGAAAGGTCTTTTTGTCACATAATGTTCAGAGGCAGAGGGGAAGTAAGAGGGAGGGTGTCATAGGAAAAACTAAATCCTTCTGCAGATGCAAAACAGAGAGGCGATGAGAGCGGAGACGCTCCATGAAAGATTGAAGTAAGATGGACACACGTGACATACACGTGAAATTGTCATGCTAATAACATGAATGCTTAACTCTTTTTTTTTTTTTTTGCCCAAGTCAGATTTTTATTTCCAGGAAATTATTCTCCATAGTCAAATGCAGATGTTACGAAAGTGCCCGTTTCAAAGACACAAAATGAGTGCGACAGTCATGCTATCAGCGTGACGATATGACACATGATGATACAAGTGACATACAAATATCGAATTCATTATGAATTAACGACTGCATACAAACTAATTTGAGTTGTATCACCGTCATAGTAATGCAACTCTTGTTAAGAATAAATTGGCACGGTGGACCACTGGTTAGTACGTCCGCCTCAAAGTGCAGAGGTTATGGGTTCCTGGCCTTCTTTTGTGGAGTTTCCATGCTCTCCCCGTGCCTGCGTGGGTTTTCTTCGGGTACTCAGATTTCCTCCCACATTCCAAAAACATGCACGGTAGGTTCATAGATCACTCTAAATTGTCTAGAGGTGCGATTGCGAGTGTGAATGGTTGTTTGTCTATGTGTGCCCTCCGATTGGCTGGCAAGCGGTTCAGGGTGCCCGCAATCAGCTGGGATTGACTCCAGCACATCCGCGACCCTCGTGAGGATAAAGCGGTTGGATGGATGGATTTGGGTTTTTTCCCCCTATGGATCATAATCGTGCAAATCTCATCATTTAATCATATTTTTTCAGATTTCCTTTTCAAGGAAAAAGGTTGTAAAAGTGAGAGTTGTGTATTTTTTTTGAGGGACAAAACAAATAATTTCAGCATAATTAAAGCAAGCGGCGTAAGAATCTGTGCTCGTGCAGTACAGGAGGCTATGCTCAATTTCCAGACAATTTACTATTTTTCATTGGATTGTTTTATATCTTTGTCTGAAACTTGTTTTTTTTTTTCCCAAACAAATATTTCAGGTAATTGTGACTTGACCAGTACACTTGATTGATTATGGCGCATTACCACCAGCATACAAATACGTGTTACATACTGCGGGTCGGAACACAACTCTGACATCAAGCCAGGACAACGTGCAGACAGCCAAAAACATTCTTCTGTACATTTGTTGCCATTTTAAAGGCGTTTTGTTTGCTCAGAATATGCAGGGATGAGCTGCTCAAGTCCTGCTGAATCCGGGCTGCTGTCTTGCGGAGAGCTTGGGGCTAGCTCTAATTGATACCCAGGAGGCTTTCATCCAGCTCTTAAGGAGAAAAAAAAAACCTCACAGCTTTTCTCTTGTCTTTTGCATTTTGCTCACCTCTTCCATCTTTCTTACTCTTTTGTTGTTCAAGCTTTCAACATCCAAAAGAAGCAAGGGTTGAACTCAGGGACGTCCCTAGGGTTTCCCCAACTTCCTGTTAGTATTGTTTGTGTCCCATTGGGACACTTTGAGCATGTTGCGTGTTGATAACCCAAAGGACTTCATCACAACCGAAACCAAAATGCTGTCTTTTTATCAGACTCTTTAATAGTGTGTGTGTTTTTATTTTTATTTTATTTTATTTTTTTTTAAGTACGTTTTTTGGGTCGAGAAATGTCAGGTTGGATTTTACACGGTGCTGGTGCAAACCACTTTTTTCTGCATATTTTTTATCTTTAAAAAAAAAAAAAAATTCAAAAGTTAAGACATAAAAGTTTGGCCAGCCCTGCTCTTAATGACATGGAACAGTTCAATCCAAACATCAAGATGGAGGAGAAGGCGGCAGGAAGCTGACCTGGTATGAAGTCCACCACGGGGTCAGCGGGCGTGACGCCTCCTGCTTCATGCACATGGAACGCACAAGAAAGACACCGTTAAGTGTCAGCGCTTTGTAATATTTTAAAAACCATGGATTTTTCTTCCAGTGAATAGACATACAATAAGTAACCTTCTCGAAAATAAACGGAAATAATCCATGAAGATTGACATAATTTTCTAGAATGAAAAAGGATTTTCTCTGGAAAAATAGTTTTTTTCCTTGATAAAAATGATTTTAATTAAAAAAATTAAAAAATAAAATCCCAGCTTTCTTTCCAAAAATATTAAGAAATTCTAAAAAAACTATTTTTTTAACTCTCCCAAGCACTTTTTTCCCTCATAAAGATGTCTCCTCAGAAAATTGGAAATGTTTAAAGAAAAAAATTATCATCATCACTTCCCCCCCCAAAAAAAATCCTTTCAAAAATGTGATTTTTTTTTCTAAAAATATATATTTTTCTAAAACCATACTTGTCCATTTTTTAATCTTTTTTTCTTCAAACAAGACAACTTCTCTGTATTTTTTAAGAAAAAAAAATGTATGGCATTTTTTATCTGAAAATAATTGTATTTAAAAAGAAGATTTACTATGGCAATATTTGGTGACTTGGCATTTTCAATAGTGCTTCCTCGGTTGAGCTCGAATCTGTCCCAGCTGACTTAAAGCCAGAGGCAGGGATACACACTGAATTGATCGCAAGCCAATGACATGAAACAAATTTACAATTAAAAAAAAAAAAAAGCTGACCTGTTGCAGAGTCATAGACATCGGGATGGTCTGTGTCGGTGTTGGCAGACGGCGTGGTGACGGGCACCGTTTGGGCCGACACTATGGTCGCTCCAAATGTGGTGGAGGGAAGTGTGGCGGTGACCGGTGTGGTGGGCAAGGCCGTGGTCGTGATTTCTGAAGAGAAAACAACAAAAAAGTCAGACACAATTTATCTTGATGCCTATGAAGCCTAAAATTGTTCACCGAAAGAATTATCAGCTGTGATATGACAAAAACATGAAATATCGCCTTGAAAAACCTTTTGCCACACTTAAGAAGAACTTAGCGAAGATAGGCTATCATTGGCTAACACAGCTCAAAAAGGCTAACACGGGCTAAAACACAAGACAGCCTTTCGCAACAATGAAATTTGTGTGCATCCATGTTTACGCACCATCCAGTTCACAGCCTAGCAGCTCCAGTCGTAGGCCCACCCCCTCCATGGTGGCCCTCTCCGGGTAGATTCGGATGAAACGGGTTTGCAGAGGACCCACCGACCTCAGCTCAGGTGTGTCGTGATTCTGATTGCCAGAGAAGATCTAAGAACCACAGGAGAGACTCCCACTAATTAACCAGAGATTTCATTACTGATAATTCACTCAGCTTTTGCGGAAGAAACGGTGTATAATGCCTGTCGGGATTTTGAAGGGGATATGGATCGTAAAAATCTTGCAAAACGCTGCCTTAAACTGTTGATTGGTGTAGAATTACAGTAAAATAAACTGAAAAAAAATGACTTGTCTGGAAGGGGTGCGCCATCATTAGGATGTTGGGGACAATTGTGTAACTTATAAAGTTTGGGAAAGGCTACCTTAAAGTACTTACTAGTACAGAACATATTAGTGGATAGTCAGTATGAGGGAGGAACATCCAGTTCACAGTCTACCAGCGGGAGTGAGACACCTAAGACCCCCTACAGTGCATCCCCTCTCGGCGCCGCCATCTGGAAGGCATGGAGCAGGATGTGGTTCCAGAAGGGCGGGCTCAGGAGATGAAGTGGAGTGTGCAAAGCAATGATATAGATTTCCTCTCTTGGGTAAGAATGAAAGCAACTCCATAGACCCCAGGGCCTTTTTCAGGGGTCTTATTCAATATAATGTGCTCATTCTACATTCCAAACACAAAGTGCACCTGTCAATCAAGTTATGTACACACCTCATTCTAGAACAGAAACCACTATGGTGTACAGTTGCAAGAACAACCATGTTTTGACCTCAAGAAAGACTAACAGCAGGCCGACGGGCACGAAAACGCAGATAAGCGATGTTAACGCTGTTTGGAAATATTAAAACAAACAGATATATGTGACTCAACTGTAAGACAAGAGGCTAAAACACAGCCAGGCGAGGCTAAGATGAGGCCTAGACGGGGTAAAACAAAGCTAAGATAAGCGGAGCATGAGGCTAACAATCTAAAACAAAGCTAAAGATATTAAAGCAGACAAAAACTACAGATAAAACAGATTAAACTGTAAAACAGAAGCTAAAATGAGGCTAAAACACAGGTAAGAGATGCTAACACAAGGTTAATATGGTAAAGGTTAAAACACAGCTAAAGATTCTGAAACAGACAAACGCAGCAGATAAAACTTATTAGTAGATTAAAGTAAAGACAGGCAAAAACACAGCAAGGAGAGGTGGCCCCGAGGTTAATATGAGTTGAAGATGGTAAGACGGAAGCTAACAAAAAAATGTAACACAGCTAAAGATTCTGAAACAGACAAACGCAGCAGATAAAACTTATTAGTAGATTAAAGTAAAGACAGGCAAAAACACAGCAAGGAGAGGTGGCCCCGAGGTTAATATGAGTTGAAGATGGTAAGACGGAAGCTAACAAAAAAATGTAACACAGCTAAAGATACTAAATTACACAAATCATGCAAATAACACAGATTAAATTAAAGATAGAAACTAGGATGCTAAAACACATCTAAGAGAGATGAACATTTTATTTTACACAGTTAACATTTTAGTTCGACAGAGCAGAGCGTCACTGAGAGCTCATTTCTCCACAATCATCACTTGTTATCATTTTACCTCGTGCATCTAAAGCTCAATTCCTGACATTTTCCTCTCACAAGTCTTTGTCTTTACTCGCATGGAAGAAGACATTGTGAGACATTAAAAACACATTCCCAGAAACACAGCTTACATGACTTGAACCACGTCTCTGGACTCGAGTCTATGTGCCATTAATAATAGACGTTTGTTTCACATCAACCAACTCTAATCTAAAATTGACTCCCTCTTGGCATTAGCGTAGCACTGCTGCTTAAAAAAAACATGAAAGATGAAGAGATGATTAAGGGACCAAGGGAAACAAAACTACTAAGTGCTCTTGAAGGTAAACCAGAGTTATTCAATGTCAACTTTACCATCGCCGACTTCGGAAATGTCAGTCCAAAAAATGTTTGAAATGAGACACCGACAGGTTTGGAGCTAAAACACAACTAAAAAAAACACATCATTGGCTAACACATGCTAACTGACGCTAACATCAGCTAAGAACAAAGCTAGATATGCAGATGAAACTGACTAACTAGTAGAAAGAGTGACGAGCTTAGGCTACAACACAGCGAAGAGAAGCTAATATGAGGTTAAAACAGAGCTAAAGATCCTAAAACAGAAAAACAGTGCAGATAAATGACAAAGGATAACATGGGCTAATGCGAAACGGACACAAGCACACTGTTTTCAGCTTTAGTGGACTGACCTTAGGCTTGGTGGTGTTTTCCTCGTTGACCAGGGTCCAGTCTTCTCCATCCAGACTGTGTCCCACCTTGAACTTCTTCATGAAGACATTCTTGTCATAGTGTTTGCCACCCTGAATCACCACGCCGGTGACCATCTTGTCCTGGCCCAGGTCCACCTGACAAAATGTTTTATATTACTGCTAACTCAATCAATCATAACCTTAACCATATCAACCCGAACCAAAAAAAAACAGACCTGACTCTTATCCCTAAACCCTAAACATAGTCAGGTAAGGTTTTCACCTGGAGCCATTCATTCCTGAAGGGCTGCTTGGTCTGTTGGCCGGTCCATCCCGACCTGCCCGTCAACAAACGGGCGTTCTCGGCCACCCAGCCTCGGTTGGCATAGGACGAGGCGCTGATCTGACCGTCCGAGATCTGACCGGACACCATGCCCAACATTCCTGAACATGGGTGGTCTGAATAGGGAAGAAAATTGAGGAATTCTTGAATTGGACTGTCTGGGGCACAGACATCATATATAATAGACACTTCCTCGAGTGGGTTGGCTCATTGCTGCAACACACAACTGTAAAAACTCCTAAATTGTGGCATTCGTAAGTCAAAGGTACCACTGTATGATTTCTATGGTCGGTCTGAATCGAGAGTATCAATATGGTCGAGAACATGTTGCGAGTTGAAATGTCATCTCAGGGGCGTTTGAGTCTGTCGAACAGACTTGCTGGCTGTAGCATTCGAGGCCACTCGACCCAGAGGCTACGCTTCAATCTGTTCGACAGAGTGGACGCTTGGTTTTCCAGCAAATACACTCACACATCACTTTGGTGTGGCGTTTTTCCATTTGAGAGAGATGAGAAAACTGGCAAATGGATGACCTGAGGTTCGACAGCCGTAGAGCTCGAAGCGCATGCAGATGCCTTGTTCCCAGGACATGGGCCGGATGCGAATGTAGCGGGCCAAAGTCGGCTTGGGCAGTAAGGAGCGAGCCTCGTCTGTCGGGTTGTGGTTCCCTTGGAAGATCTGAAAATGAGATGGAAGCAATGTTATTTATCCCCGATGGTTAAAAAGTGTAGGCAAATTTTTGGGGCGGTAGGGAATTTGGCGTTAGCCTTCAATCTGATAAACGTCATTCTGTGTTGGTAGCAATTAGGAAAAAAAAAAAAACTTGTACATGTTTGTCTTTGAAGGACCCCTGGAAACAACCAAAATGAGCCTTGAATGCCCACTTTGAAAAAAGATGACTGGCTTCTTGTTTGTTTCTCAACATGACTTCTAACTTTTTTGTGGGGCTAATGTTGATGTGGTTTGTTTGCTAAATTTCATGTTGCCAAGTAAAAATAGCTTCTAAAAATCAATTATTAGAGTTTTGTGTTTAATAATCATCAAAACTGGGCGGCAAACTTTTTTTGTATGTCCTAGTTTTCGTACGATGTGCTTTTCAATGAGTTTTTTTCTTATTTTTGCTGAAATTTTGTCCCACTTTTCATACATCCGCGTTAGTTTTGTGCAAAAAACACTGCATAACTCGGCTGTTTATTTCCCAGAATCGATGAGCGTTCAGCCAAAGCATTTTGTAAATTGTGTGAAAGGGTTCAACATACGTCAAATTCCACACTGAAGCTTTTATTCACAAAACAAGGTAATGTCAAGCCTCCCAGTTTGCTCTGCAACACTCAAGCAACATCTGCCCAACACCTTGTCAAAGGTCAGACCTTCAAAATAAAAGCAATATACAATAAATATTATAGACAACCAAATTTGTCAACATTAATACCCATAGAGTTATTATTAATGTTCATTCTGTTGTTTTTAAGATTGTATTTGGATTTTGGGAGTATTTTGCTTTTCTTTTACATTGTCATTGTTGTCGTCGCCTTATATCAGCCATGTTCCTTAAGGCGGGGGGATGGGCGAGGGGGCGCATTTACATTTTAAGTTCATTCATCTACACTATCTATAACAAATAAAGAGAAGGAAAAAAGTTTCATCACACTATTGGATCACATGATGGCTTATTTAACAGTTGCACTCAATAAACAAGCAAAAAATAGCGTGTGGCTGCTAAACCACCACACGGCCCCCCCCAAAAAAAGAGAATGGTGAAACTGTTGTACTGATACGCCTTTATTTTAAAGGCCTGACTTTTGACAGGACGTGACGCCGACGTTGCCACAATTTGTCTCAGTGTGACAAATCAAACAGGGAGGCCTGATATTGCCTTGAGTCTCTTGGTTTTGTTTTTAAAGCTACAGTTACTCTCTATTAAATGTATTTTTGTTACAATTTTGGCTGTGTGGAACAGATACATTCAAATTTACATTTACATGGGATTTTGTACAATGTGGTTTTAGTCAGACCTTCTGGAAGGGACAACTCATGAAAACTGAGGTTCCACTCTCCAAAAAAAAAAAAAAGACTTGAGTGAATGTTGACCTTCTGTTTAGAGCCGTCCTTCACTGTCACCCAGTCCTCGCCGTTGGAGCTCAGATCGACCTTGTAGGAGCGGACAAAGTAGTGCTTCTTGGTCTCTTTCGAGATGGCTCCTTGTGTGCTGATGGCCGTGATGAACCTCAGGAAGCCCAAATCCACCTAAAGAAGAACAGCAACGGTAATTGCCCGAGAGATTCTATCCGAGCACGACATTCATTTGAACCACACAGATGGACAGTGCTTAATTGCCAAACATTTGCGTTTCGGTCATCGTTTGTGGGAGGAAGATGGCAGCCAAGTTTGACAAATCACCATGCAACATGAAATTCTATTAAGATAATGCCGACCTGAAGGCGCCCCCCTGCTGGCAGAAATGTAAATGCCATAAGGCTTGGTGATGTAGTTGTGATGCAGTGAGTGTGTGCTCGTGCATGTGTGTGTCACATAAGAGCAATGTGCGGGAGTTTGTCGCCCGCTACAACTGTACATGCATGCGTGGGAACCAACTCTGCAGCAATTATACGGCTGTCTGCACGCATCACTAATGACTAGTGCCTGACCTCTACCACGTGTTGTTGTTTTGTATGCATTTGAATATGTGTGTGTGCGTGTGTGTGTATACTAAGAGCTTTTGTTGTATCAACTTTACTTGGCAGTGAGCAAAATAAGGGCATTTATTTTATAACGCCATCGCTCCCACAGTGCATGCAATTGTGTGTATTTGTGCGTGTCAACACACGGAAAACAAGTATGTCCTGTTAAAATAAATGGCTCACAAGAGAAAAATGACATCAGAGCGACTCCAGGCTACATTTTTATTGCACACGGAATGAAAATGTGATCTTAGAAGACCGCCAGATATGCTGGAGATGTTTTATCTACTCGGATTAGAAGAGAGAGATATTTATCATCAAAGACGACGTATGAAATATGCAATATCGGTTGCGTGCGGAAAATGGTAGAACTTATCTGAAATGAGGAATATTTCACGAGGTCGAGAATGCGGGCTTCCCAACGCCCGTCTTATCGCTGAACATTTCCTCAGATGCTGTTCACGCTTGCGCTGAAGCTAATCTATTTTCCGACTTGACATGTGCATCGTACTGTCGAACCGCAAGAGTCTCCAAAATGTACTTTGTCATTGTTATATCTTACAAACGCCGCGTTTCGGATGGAAATACATGCTGTTTTCAGTCATCCAAGTTTGGTGGCGTCCAGCAACTCAACATTTGGAGTGTTGCTCATCTGTCAAGGATAAGATAAGAACTTCAAATTTGGTAGCAGTTGGATAAAATCTCCAGTACTTTTAGACAGGGCTCTGGCCTCCCTTCATTTCAGCATAGTGCCCGAGTTAAAAAAGGAAAATAATCTGAAGGAAGAGTTAGTCTTTGAAGGAGCCCTGGAAGTTGTCCAAAATTCCCCTAAAACGGCGTTTTAATGCAATTTAAATGAGAGCCTTCCTCTGTCTTTGGGTGTGGCTTCTTGCGACTTTTTTTGTGGGTTTGTCGACTAACATACTTGTCGCTAAGTGAAATGGGCTCAGGCAGCTGAATTAAAATAAATAAATACCGGTAAATAAATTTAGTGAATGGTAGGTCTTCAATTTGATCAAAGTGGTCTTCAAAAAAGGTTTTATAAGCGGCTCCCTGAGAGGGACAGCAACATCTTCCTCTGGCCGCCAGCTGTTGCGGTCGTTATTTCGCATTTCAGTACGGTAGTAGGTCGGAACTACATTCCGAACAGTTCCTGCACCCATCGAGCCAGTGAGGCTAATTGATCTTCCATCTTTCAAACCCTTGGCAACGTCGCGGCTCACGTACGCACTCTCAAGTAGCGCAGGATACAGGCGGCTCTTGCTAGCAGCATGCCTAATGGAACGGAAAAAAACCAAAACAAAACAATGCTTTTCTTCCTGCCAAAACAGGATGCTGCCTCTGGTGATAGGGAGAGAAAAAGCTTTAGTTTGAAGAAGACCCGCAATTCTAGACGACACTTTGTAGCTGAACACATCACTTTCAGGCTATTTCAACACTTAATGTAAATCATTTTATATTTTTCATATTTGTGGGCTTAGTATGGTTTTCCTTCCTTCTGATTTTCATCGGAC
The DNA here is from genome assembly GCF_001891065.2 of Hippocampus comes. Classification (NCBI taxonomy): domain Eukaryota; kingdom Metazoa; phylum Chordata; class Actinopteri; order Syngnathiformes; family Syngnathidae; genus Hippocampus; species Hippocampus comes. The sequence goes on from NW_017806034.1 coordinate 1,114,253, forward strand.
ATGTAACGTAGATTGGTACCTCTACTTACGAACGTCTTTTCATACGAATTTGTCAAGTTACGAAACGCCTCAACAGGAAAATATTGCCTTTTGTTACAAAAGACATTTCAAGATACAAAAGTTAAAAAATAAAGTATGGGCTGCTACTCGCAGCTCTGAGTTTCCTGAACGTAACATACTTAGAGCTGCTCTATCATTGGCTACTACCTAGCATCTTCCTGGCATCCTATTCGCTAAGAGGGACTTCTACCGTACGTGTCTATGTGTGTAGATAGATAAATGTGTCTATGCAGCGACCTCGTCAATCGCCCCTCGGGCCATGAGGTGTTCCGATAGTTTTACGTAAATGTGAATCATCCAGTGTTCACCTGTCGGGCAGTCGCTCACTATGCTGTTTGCCTTGGACATCTTCGAAGGATTGTTAAAATCCGACAAAAGCAAACGTCCTTGGATCAGTTCTTTACAAAATACCAGGCAAAAACCACTTCTGAGAGAGAACATGAAGTTAAAAGTTAAATGACCATCATTTTTATTTTCATCTTTACTCTATTCTTTGTTTTTTCCTTTCCGCACATCTCACATTTATTGTACAATAATCTAATTGTAACATGTATTTGTTACATATTTTGATGCATTTTTATGCTTAAGAAAACATGCATGTCTGAATTTTGGGGGGCGTGGAACGGATTAGGGCATTTACATGGAAAACGCGTCTCTCCTTACAAAATTTTCTAGTTAAGAAATTTCTTCCAGAACCAATTAATTTCTTAACTGTATCATAATGTCATTCTCTTAATGGAAATATCGCTAAATATGGTTACTCACAATAATATAGTATGCAGTTTGATGGCAAATTTTAGTCTGTTAAATTGTTGATAAAATAAAAATGTTAATCAGTTGAGTATCGTGTTTACTGGGGTCAGAACGGTACACTAGACGGGACATTTGGGCCACGTTTTTTCGGTGTGGTCCATTCATGTTCTATTTCAATAACTATTCAAATGTAACAGTCGGATTAAGCATGGCTTAAATGGTCATGCCTGCAGGGTGGCGGAGAGGGGATGTACAACGGTTGCGCAAGTGGCATTTTGTATGGTTTCATTTGTTATACCAATTAACCATTCAAAAGAGTTGAGAAAGGGGACATTTCCTCCCCTTCTCCCCAGAGGAAGCACTTATGACATACTTATTTTATTTATTTCTGAATTGTGTGCAAGTTGATCCAAGTTCATTCAAGATACTTTTTGGACATTGACTCTCCACAGGCCGTGACACTTGACAATGTTCATGGGAGACTTTTTTTTTTTTTTTTTTTGGGTCGTTGAACTTTTCACAAGGCGGTGCACACACGAGGCCCAAACATATTCTCCAGATGGTAACATCTTCCTGATGGCGTCAAAGAGATCCTCAGGACGTCTATAAATACCTCTGGCAGTTCAGTGGGGGAAAGGAAGCCTTTCCTGGGCTTTCTTTGCATTGTGGCTACAATAGCAATGTAATTGTGCGATGCAAAAGATTCAAGCCTGGAGACTTTTTCAGACCTTAAAGGTCGCTTTGATCAAATGTAAGACCTCTCCCTAAATAATCCTTATCACTGTCACCTAATCGTTCAGTCCAGCATTTAAAGCCATGAGCTGAATTTTCGTTATTGTTCTTGATTTACAGAAAAGTGGGTTGCGACTTAATTACGAGAGGAAAACGTAGGTCGCAAGTTGACAACAGCTGTGAACCGCTGCTTAAAAACCTCCAAAGTCTCTCGAGTGGATCCGAGCTAAGAATTGCCCGTGTTGTTCAGCGAAGGGCACAACATGGCGGTCCTGGGCGACCACTCTTCATTCATCTTCCTTGAAGGGTAAAAGTTGCAATGGCCCGCTAACATGCTCTCCTCGCCTCACCCACAAACATGCGAATTATTCATGGAGCGCCATTCATGTTTTATGGAAACCAGTTCGGATGTAGCGGTCACAGTGTTGCGGTGATGTCACACTGACATCTTTAAACTGATGATCACATAGAACGGAGGAGTTGACCTCAATGTTTAAAAGCCTGCGCTGCGAACTCAAACTGTAACGTAGCAATGATGTCATTCATTTTTGCTTGTTTAAATGAAACAATGACAGTTCACAAAAAATGCATTTCATTTTCACAAAGTTCAAGCAGCGATCAAGTTCAGCGTGCTTTAATCTTGTGTTAGCTAACAAATGGGCATTGTTAAGAGTTTTAATTTCATTTTGGTTTCCAGCCGACCTGGATTAGCCACCAGTCAATCAGCATCTGATTCATGCTGGGTTTACACTGAACAATTTTCATACTTTCAGACTACAGTTTTTTTTTCTTCCTGGCTCAAATTGAGGCAGAGGCGGTACCGTCCTGACAATGTGCAATGACGTGCGTGTATTCTGTAAATTCAACTGACTCACTTACTTTGACAGGAAACACACTTTAAAACTCATTCAGTACCAGCCAGTTCTGGACCAAGTCTGAAAAGACGTTTAAAAACGTCTTTGGGAGTGAATGAGTTCAGAGTTCCAATTAGATTCTGACTATTACCATGTTAAAGCATTCGCTTTGCTTCCAATGACTTGAGTCGTCTTCAGCGATGTCACTTTCCATCAATTTAAAATGGAGCAAGCAAACGAGAGGGCTTTATAAATGTTTCAAAATGAAATGATGACACACGCAGAAAAAAGTCCAGCCCAATGCCCTGACAACGAGAAACAAACCTTTTAACCTCTCTGACTGTCCGCTTAATTCCCAGAGGGTCGTTCGAGCCCAGTAGCCCGTGAGAAGTCCCCAGACAGACAATAGAGCATCAGCACCACCGCTAATACTCTGCCCACGCCGACTTCCTGTCCACTTCCTGTTTCCTGCGCCATTGTGCGGCTTCCTCGATGAGTTCCTGTCTTGCACAATGGGAGCAGGCCTCGAGACAGCCTCCATCTCAGGGGCCGATCATCCTTAAAAATATCTGTCGGACCCTTTGGACCTGATGCCGTACCTAGCTGGACAGTCTCGCTAATATCCGGATGCATAAAAAAAAGTTAGATCTATTCAGGATATTATTCGGGGAACTAAATTACCTTTTGGGGTTCTTGAACATACCCAGTCGGTTGCCTGAGGCTTTACACTTTTCGGTCTTTCAATTTTCTAAGGATGACAGTAAGCTAACGTGCCACATGCTTGTAAACAGGGACGAGCGCAAGCGCAGACAATGCTTAGGCAAGCGGCTTCGCCATGAAAATTTCATGCAGATTTTCCGCTTTAACGTGCAGGAGAAATGCTGCAAATGAGTGAACAATGTTCAGGTTTCGCATCAACAATGTTCTCGCCGCATGTGAACAAAATCTCTACGGTGTTGTTTGGCTTCAAGCCGAGGACTGGCCAAAAAAATGACATCATTACTGTTGTCATTTTTTTTTTTTTTTTTTAGTTTGAATCCAGTTGGGAGGTGGAGAGCATCTGACGACTGAAAAGCTCACTTTGAGAGATGCTAGAGGATATTCTCGTTCATCCAGTTCATTGAATCGATGGCGAGCGATTTTGAGAGCCAAGCCCAATTTTGAAACCCTACCCAAATGTTCAACTTGACTAGACTAATTCTAATCTAACATCCTACCTTTGTCTTAATACTATAATTTAAAACCCTAAACCGGGTTTGAAACTTTCATCTCGGATTGAAACTGAAATCCTGTCTTGAAACCCTAATTTAAACCAAAGCCCCTGTCTGAAAACGGTAATTCTGGCTTGAAACCTATTTTGAAAACCCTAACCCTTTCTTGAGACCAAAATGACACACACCTTCATTTGAAACTGCAATTTCAAAACCCTAATCCTTGTTTGCAACCCTAACAGTGGTTTCAAACCTCAAATTCAAACCCTAACCCATGTTTGAAACCCTAAAGCTTTTTTCGAAACCCTACCGTGAAACCTTGACTCAATTTTGAAACTCAAACCCAGGCTTGAATCCCTAACCCTTGTTTGAAACCCTAAAATTAGTTTCAAACGCGAACATCCACTTGTAACGCTAATTTGAAGAGTGCAATCAGAAGGCGGAGGCACTGACCTGGATCCACTCGCGTACGGTGTCATCGGATGGCGTCCATCCGTTCTGCCGATAGTTGAGGCGAGAGCGTTCCGGCGACCAGTTATTGTTGTACTGCGAGGAGGCGCTGATTTGCTCGGAGGAAATCTCACCCGACTCCATGCCGAGAGGCTCCGAACACGAGAATTCTGACACAAGCACACGGCAGCCAACGTTAGGGCTTTGACGTCCGCCAAGGCTTTGGCATTTGCCAGTTGGGCCTTTCACACTAACAACGTTCAGTGCGAAAGGCAACGACACCAAATGCAAAGTTAACTTGGCCTTGGAACCCTAATTTCTAACCCTAACTCTTGCATTGAGCTATCCCTGGCTTCAGACCAAATTGTAAACTCTAACCATTGTTGGAAATTTTATCCCAGGCTTCAAACCCCATTTTAAACTCCTAAAACTGGCTTGACACCTTACTATGAATCTCTCATCCTCATTTGAAACCCACTTTTGTAACCCAAACCACCCATCCATTTTCGGATCCGCTTATCCTCACAAGGGTCGTGAGGAGCCTGTTGGAGCCTATCCCAGCTGTCTTCGGGCAGTAGGTGGGGGACACCCTGAACTGATTGCCAGCCAATCGCAGGGCACACAGAAACGATTTTTTTTCCCAGGCTTCAAACACCAATTTGAACTCCTAAAACTGGCTTGACACCTTACTATGAATTTCTAATGCTCGTTTGAAACCCACTTTTGTAACCCAAACCATCCATCCATCATCCGTTTTCTGATCCACTTATCCTCACAAGGGTCACGGGGGGTGTTGGAGCCTATCCCAGCCGTCTTCGGGCAGTAGGCAAGGGACACGGTGAACTGGTTGCCAGCCAATCGCAGGGCACACAGAGACGAACAACCATCCGCGCTCACACTCACACCTAGGGACAATTTAGAGTGTTCAATCAGCCTGTATGCAACCCTAATTATTCTCTGAAACCATAACTTGAAACCCCAACTCTGTTTTAAAATCCCAAATTGAAAGCCAAACTCTGTCAAATTTTGGCTTCAAACCCTAATTTGAAACACCAACCTTAGTTCGAAACCCTATCTAGGGCTTGCAATCCTAACCCTGACTTTAAACCCGAATTTAAATTCTAACCCTGTCTTGAAACCTGAATTTGAAAGCCTAACCCTGGTTTGGAACGCTGCTAATGAAACCCTTCCCTTTTGGTGGAAACCCTAACCCTTGTATGAGGGTGCCAAGCCTGGCTTTGAAAGGATAATGCAGTCTTGACACTGTACTGTGAAGAAAGATCACCTTGTTGCGTGTTTCCTTGGGGGAGGCCAGTGTCTCTGATGGTGTAGTTGGCGGAGTCCTTGCAATCCTAACCCTGACTTTAAACCCTAATTTAAAATTCTAACCCTGTCTTGAAACCTGAATTTGAAAGCCTAACCTGGTTTGGAACGCTGCGAATGAAACCCTTCCCTTTTGGTTGAAACATCTAACCCTGGTATGAGGGTGCCAAGCCTGGCTTTGAAAGGATAATGCAGTCTTGACACTGTACTGTGAAGAAAGATCACCTTGTTGCGTGTTTCCTTGGGGGAGGCCAGTGTCTCTGATGGTGTAGTTGGCGGAGAATCCCTCCTTGGTGATGGCCGTGTCGGTTGTGATGGTCATGGACAGGATGCCCGTGTAGGAGATGACGCGGCCCGGAGACGTCTGGCCGCAGTAGCGCCCGATGTGGGGACCCACTGGTGAGCACGAAGCACAAAGAAAAAAAAAACGTCCATGTTTTCTTTTGATTTGGATTATTTGGAGTGACCGTGACATCATCAAAAATCCAAAAAGTGAACCTGCATTGACTCACTGCAATGAAAAGCAACACACAGGGTAACGCACCAACTCCCTGGCTAATCCGGGCTTCACATCGTACTTTTTAATTCGAACACTTGCTTGGAACCTTAACCCAGCCCTGTAAACTTCCTTTAAAACCCTACCCGTGTCTTGAAATCATACTTTGAAACTGTAATCCAGACTTCAAAGCATATTCCAAACTCATGAGAAAGAAGCACTCTTATTTCACTTCGGGATGTGATAATCGCATATTAATTGAGATGAACACCAAATTAGGTAATTATTTTTAAACCGATGATCATCATGTCATTTATCATGATAAATATTATCTTTCAAAAAAGAAAATCTCGTCATAGTCATCAACGAGGTTTGCATGCCAGCTGGCGGCATCCCCCCTTAACGCATTGTCACACTCGCGGCTCCGCTAATCTGCGAGGATTAATGTCGTCATCGCTGCCAGCTGCGAGCAATGCCGTTCACAATCTGTGACGGATTATACGTGGAATTACGACAGTTTTATCAGGCGCGCGGCATCCACGCCGCCAGCCTACGTGCTGTTGCCGATGTAACAATTATGCACCGAAGATATAAGACAAGATGCGTTCATCAAATTACTATACATGATACCCGATTATTTCCCTGGTTGGAAAAGCAGCAGGGTCTATTTAAGGGAGGTGTTTATTTTTCTTAAATAACCACCTTTTTTTTTATGGCTAAGGGAGGCATTTATTTATCTTAATTATGCCTACTACCAGTTGTTTAAACTGTTGGGAAAAAGGATGGATCTATTTCAGAGAGGTCCATCCATCCATTTTCTGATCCACTTCATCCTCACAAGGGTCGCGGGGTGTGCTGGAGCTTATCCCAGCTGTCTTCGGGCAGTAGGCGAGGGACACCCTGAACCGGTTGCCAGCCAATCGCAGGGCACACAGAGACAAACAACCATCCACGCTAACACTCATTCCTAGGAACAATTTTGAGTGTTCAATCAGCCTGCCATGCATGTTTTTTTTTTTTTGGAATGTGGGAGGAAACCGGAGTACCCGGAGAAAACCCACAACAGGCATGGGGAGAACATGCAAACTCCACACACATCGAACCCGGTACCTCTGCACTGTGAGGTCGACGCGCTAACCACTGGTCCACCGGGCCACCCTATTTCACGGTGGTGTTCATCGTAAATCATTACACTTACTACGTGTTTATTTCCTGATAAGAAAGGGGACCTATTTGTTTGAGGGAGGTGTTCATTTATCTTCAATCTACCCCCCTGCCCCATTTGGATAAGGGGAAGCTTTTTTATGAGGAAGGCATTTCTCAGAAAAAGATCCGAACCCGCAGGATATCCGTCCCAGATCTCCAACCAGTCATAGCGGCACAGCGCCCCCGGTGGCGGTGTGGTGTCGGGTTCCATGTCGAAACTGTCGAACTCCACCAAGATCTCGGACATCTTGGGGGCGAAGATCATGAAGGTGCACTCCAGGTTGTTGGGGTACTTGTCGGGGTAACCCGGCGTCTTGATGACCCCCGAGGGAGCCGTGAAGTTCTTGGAACATTCCTGACCTGTCGGGAATGAGATGCAAAGGAATGTTTTTAATATGGGGAAAGGGGTTTAAAGTGTCAAAGTGTGTTTGGTTGGGAACAAAATTGATGCTTGTGTGACCGCCTACCCCCCCGAGGGCCAACACATGTTTTCACATAAATGTCACTTTGCCTTTTAATTGGGGGAAGCAGCTCTTATTTACAGTTATCGCTTGTGATAACAGAAATAATGCCGCCGACTCTTCTTGCTGTTTGTTCAGATTCACATCTGCAGCTGGATTCGTTCACAGATACCTTCAGGGTCTCAAAGACAGTCATATCTTTCACAACTCTCGCAACAACACCGCGGCGGCAAACGGGTTGCGTGTTATGTTTCATTTGTGCCTTATGCCTAACTGAGCCTTTCTGCTTGGTCGCTCCTCATCAACTTTCCTCATCAATCACCACGCCGCCATTTTAATGACACCACCTGTATCGGTGAGTAGTGTGTGTGCGCGCGTGTGAGTCACGTTCACTTGGGGTGGGACACTCCAACGGATCTTGACTTCATTTTTGGGCCCTAAGCTCAAAGTCAGTTGGTTATGTCACAATTTCTCGGTTGTATCGAACAGCATGTGACGCTTCCGAAGACATGTTGCTATTGTGTGCGTGTGTGTGTGTGTGTGTGTGTGTGTGTGTGTGTGTGTGTGATTCTCGAGAAGAGTCACACTTGGGGCATGTTTCCCAGTGGGAATGTTCACTTTAATGTGTGACTCATCATGCAGTCGCGGACCATCCACTGAGTGTGTTTTTAATGTTTTTTTTTTTTTTTTAATTTGGTCCTGACTAAATGGCACATTTATCGTTAAAGATACCGCGATTGTTGTCAAATATACATTTTACGATGCTCTGTGTTTACGTTTCTTGACCAATCTCGCTTATTTATTCTTTATTTATGGCCGTTTGTATCTATTTATTTATTTTTAAGAGCACATACTGCGGCTTGATATCAGAGTGTACCTTAGAACAAAAAAATATATTTACAGGAATGGTATAATTAGTGCAAAAAAAAAAAAAATATATATATACAGGCATGGTATAATTAGTGCAAAAAAAAAAAAGAAAGAAATTGTATGTAACAATATGAAGAGGTGAAATAGTATATTATAAATACTGAGTGTACGAGTTCCATGGTGAGGTTTTGTTTTGTTTTTTCCCCTGAGGTGAAGACTTCAATTTAAACGTCTTTATGTGGCGGCTCCCCAGTGTGTAAAGTCAGCATGGAGGAACTGGGTGGAGACGAGATACGGAACCCACAATTTCCTTTTTATGCGCTTGCCTTCAGTATGACCTGACTGTTCATGTTGTGTAAACTGTGACCGATAGTCCCGAGACAACAATTTTCCTGTGGAATCGATTAAATCCGGTGTAACAGTAGGCCAAAAATATCAGCTTGGATGTATCAGTTGGGTTTTTAAAGTGATGCTTCTGAAAATTGTCATTTGAAAAGTGATTGAAGTGGAAATATGGACAAAGATTGTTTTTACAATTTTTTTTTCTAAATTGCTGGTTTTGATCATTTTATTTGAGTTTTTTTTTAATTGATTATTGCCTTCTGTTTGCAGTTTTTTCTTAGTACCGCTTCCCACAATGTTATTTTTCTGTCGCACTGTGTGTAGTATGTTTATTTTTGCAATCATGGTGTTTTCGATGACGTTGTTTTTCATATCACTGTTTTGATTATGTTGTTCCATATATCTGTGCTCTGAAAAGTTACTTTATTTTATGTTGTAACACAGCAGAAGATTGAATGACATTAAAATGAAAACCGCCTGCAGGAAAATGCTCCAATATTTGACCCAATAAAATAATTCTAAATTCAGATACAAACTAAAGACTAGCTATGATCAAATCCCCCAAAAACTTTTTTGGGACGCAAAATTGTAAGATCTTTTGACACATTTTCCCCCTTTATGGCAAATAAAGTGAATCCACGGGATAGACATCATTAATCGTGTCATGGCGCCAAGGTCGAGGTGAGCGTTTTGAATCGGCTACAATCCACACACACTCTTGTGTGCGCACGCACACTCTCATGCGGTCCAACTTCTTCAACACCGCTGCATTCATTGTCAGGTCGTTCCTGCTGCATTCAAGGACAAACGGACCATTAGCTAAACGGGCCGAGGATCCCGCGCACCTGTCTGCTACAAACACACGCAGGCACGCAAACAGCTCCTCATCGGGGAAATGTATTCAAAAACGGTCATCTTTTATCAGATTTGAGCATTCATATCTTTCTAAGAGCAGATTTTTGGTCATTCGACGGTGTTGTTAAATATACGTCGGTGATATTTGGTGAGTGGCAGCTTGGTGAAAGCAGGATCGATCCCAAGGGAGGCCAAGGAGTCGAAAAGGCAGCGGGAGATGTTGACATTCCCACAAGCTCGTTAATCATGTTCAGTTAGCGTGGCCACACGAAAAACCTAATACACGAGTGCGCCATTTTCCACATTCTTTTCTCTTGTTTTGCATCGTGTGGATTTTTAAATCAGGTTTTTGGTTGCTTTCGATATTGTTGCAGCGATGATCCAAAAATTACTGTTGTCGCTGCTTTTTCTGTACTGGTATTTTATTTTACGTTTTGTGTGCTGTTGATGAGATATTATCCATCACGGTTTTGCAATGTTTTTTTTTTTTTGGTGCCTACTGTTTACCATAATATCACTTTGGATGTTTTTCTATATACTGTATCTGTACATATTTCATTGTTTTTAATTCTGCTTTAATCGGTTTTCTGAATTTCATTCTGTTTTGGGTGGGTTTCTTTACCTGTATTTCTTTTTGTCAATTATGTTTTTTTTTTGGGGGGTTTTCTTCAGTGCCTCTCCCTTGTTTTTTCCTCGTTTATTATTTCCTAACCCTTTCTATATTTTCTACATTTTATTTCTATATTTTCTATATCGCTGCTTTATATGATCGTGTTTTTTCCTGTTTTCTATTATCCTGATTCATCTATATAATGAATATTCTCGATAGATTTTTTTCAGATTTTAGATTTTAGATTTTTTTCCAGTAATGTTTTCTATGAGGTTGTTTTCTCTATGATGGATGTTTTTGTCAATCACTCACTCACTCACTGGCACACACCTGTTTTGAAGACCTCGTAGCGTACGGAGAATCCGGCTCCGTGCGTCTCATAGTCAGAGACGAACTTGATGAGGAGCTGCTCGCCGCTGGAGATGATGGGCGAGGGTGCAATCTTGCCACAGAACTTGCCCAACATGGGCGCTTGTTCATCCTCACCGTTGTAAACCTCCACGTAGTCGTACCTGAAGGTGACACGCAGGGAGATTAGTGTGGGTAGAAAAAAAAAATTGAAAACACGCAGATTTCTTTCCCCCCAAAACATTTCCTTGAAATACGACTTCTTTCTTTGACATTTTTTTTCCTCAAAAGAAAACACAATTTTATTCTTTGAAAAAATTTATTGTCTTCCGAGGGAAAAAAAAAAAAATTCCTTGTTTAAAAAAAAAAAAAAAAATTCATTCACAAAAAAGAAGTGACAGCGCAAGGATCTGATTATCAATTCAGCACACCCAAACAATTCCCAAGTCCCGCCGCTTGTGCCCTAAGAAAGGCCGAAAATACCTTTTGAGATCTGGTCGGACCTTTGGGCAAACCTTGTCGTCTTATGACGATCCACATTCTTGAAGGAGACAGTAAGTGCCATTCTTCAGGTCAATGCAAAATGCATCGATATCAATAAAAGAAGGCCTCGCTGGAGGAAAAGTGGGCTAAGGAAGTCATATGACACGCCCAAAGACACAGGAAACAACGGCCGATTTCATGAGACAACAAGAGGAGACTTTGTTAGCGGATTAGCAGCAGATAAGCGAGCAGACGTGTTGAGCGGTGTGAGGCAAATCAAGAAATGACAGATTAGACCTTTAAGTGCAGTTAAGAGAGGCAAACTTGTTAGCAGGCGCACATCTGGAAGGGATAACCACACAACTCACACTTAACGCTGTGAGTCACATTGGTCCACTTTCACTGGAATTATTGAAAAAGGTTTCCAAAAAAAAAAAAGAGGGAAACTGTTGTAATTCGCATTCCGACCTTTAGTTGGCGATGTGACTTGGATTGGTTTGTAAACTACCCAAATACACGTAGGTCCACATTGAGCATGATATTCGTCTCGAATTATGACATAATTGGTTATGATTGAATTGAATTGAATAAAACTTTATTGTCAAATGTGCTGTATGTGTATGGAGTATGATTCACTCCAATGAGTATGTGAAGAGCTTTACTCTTAAGTACAGCGCAATACAATTCACTCTAATTGCGATACAAACGACAACAGTTATGACAACACGGCTCAATTCAATAAAGAAGCAACACAATTTACTCCAATTAGGATGAAAGCCATTCAAATTTTTCTATGGTACAAATGTGACTTGGATTGGTCTTGTAAACTACCCAAATACACGTAAGTCCACATGGAGCATCATATTCATCTCGAATAATGACATACTTGGTTATGACTCACTCCAATGAGTATGCGAAGAGCTTTAATCTTAATGACGGCGCAATACAATTCAGTCTAATTGCGATTCCATCGACAACCGTTATGACAATACAGTACAACTCAATTCAATGAAAAAGCAACAAAATTTGCTCCATTTAGGATGAAAGCCATTCAAATTTTTCTATGGTACAATTCACTCCAATCGAGATACAACACAACTAGTGTACAACAATTAATCAAGTAATCGACTACAACTCGAATGTATTTTGATGATGGATTCATCGTTTTGATACGTTGTTTCATTTATCATGAAATCCTCAAAATTTAACAGCATTCTCTGATTTATGTAATCCTCCACGAAAGCAGAATGATCATCCGTGTGTGTGTTTTTTTTTTTTGCCAAAATAAGACATTTGCAAACATCTGCTTTTATTTTGGAGAGCAATGATCGAACTTTTTTTCCTGCACTGACAGTTTGAAATAATGTCAGGATATTTTGTGAAGAAACAGATGGCAATTAACCTACGTTTTTTTGTTTTTATCCAATTCAACGATTAATCAAAAAATTTTAACAGATTATTAAAATAATCATTCGTGGCAACCCTAAATACTACACGAATCCCTCAAATTACAATGCAGAATGATTTCCTGCAATTGCAGTGAAATTATTTGTGATACGATTCACGTCAATTACAGTACAATACAATTTACTGCAATTACCTTACAATGCACTTCAGTCTTATGATGAGCCACTCCAACTACAACGCGCTTCTTTTAAAATCCAATTCAACGATTATTCAAAGAAATTTGACAGATTAATTGATTATTAAAATAATCGTTGGTGGCAACCCTAAATACAACACAAATCCCTCAAATTACAATGCAGAATGATTTCCTGTAATTCCAGTGAAATTGTGATACGATGCACGTCAATTACAGTACAATACAATTTACTGCAATTACCTTACAATGCACTTCAGTCTTATGATGAGCCACTCCAACTACAACGCGCTTCAATTATATCATTTCCTCCAATTACGATACAAGATGATTCCACTTCATCGAAATGCGATGCGATATCATTCTCTGTAATTAATTTCCTGAGATGAAAATGCGAAATGACTCGACGTTGCGATCGACTTCAGTTACGAGACAATATAATTCACTCAAATCCTAATTCAACACAATTTCATCCGACGACGCTTTGATGACAATACGATCCACTTCACTTTCAACGCTTACGATTTACTCGAACGGCAAAATGTTCTGATGGACTTCGATTCCAAAGTGATACACTTCACTTCCACTTACGATGTGCTACAATATGATCACGCCATTTACGATGCGATACGATTCGCTCCAATTTTACACTCACACTCACGCAACACGATCTTGTCATCTACAAGTGGCGTCTGTGTATCATTGTCCATCTAAGCCTTGCTGGGACGCCGCAGATGGCATGCACCACTTTCAACGCGACGGTTACGATTTACTCCAACGGCGAAACGTTCTGATGGACTTCGATTCCAAAGTGATACACTTCACTTCCGCTTACGATGTGCTACAATATGATCACGCCATTTACGATGCGATACGATTCGCTCCAATTTTACACTCACACTCACGCAACACGATCTTGTCATCTACAAGTGGCGTCTGTGTATCATTGTCCATCTAAGCCTTGCTGGGACGCCGCAGATGGCATGCATGCGTGTGTGTTTGTGTGTGTGTGTGTGCGCGCACTACACCGCCACCTGCCATCAAAACATGCGCACGCGTCCATCTTTCTTCATTTCTCATCCCCTGCGTGATCACTGGGAAAAAAAAAATCCACCTCATTTGCTCTCTCTCAAGCACACACATGCGCGTGCCCCCCCCCCCACCATGATGCTCTCAGTCAATTTCCAGCTCATCTATGCAATCAAAGCGTTGAATACACAACTCAGACAACCCCATGTCCGGAAAGGCTAACATAAAACGTTCAATCATTAAAGAGGACGCCATTGAGGCGTCAACCCAACTACACACTCACACACACACACACAAACACACACAGTACACATAGCCAATCAATAATTGTGACACAAACTATCTGGAATACGATGAACACTTTGAGTGCCCCCCCAAATATCCCCTCACCCTCCAAAATAAAGTGTGCCAAGCGTCCTTCACCTCGTCCGTGCACAAGAAGCCTGAAATCAAAATGCAAGCAGGAGAGGAAGACTAGGGATCTGTTCTCATTCAGGCCAGCACAAGAATGCATTTTTTGGAACCCGATTGTGTCAGACAGGCTGTTTCTATGTGTCACGCTGCAATTGATGAGGCCAAACATGACATGTAGCGTGTAACGTAAGAATTAAAGGTGGAAGTACAAACTCTTTAATCAAGCACAGTGACATTAGGGAGCACAGCCTGGCTCAGCCAAACTTGCAAATGCAGATGTGCGTCCCAGTAGGCAAGAAATACGGCAGTAAAGCAACAATGGTCCACGCCGCCTTTTGCCTGAAGTTATCAAGGAGACACTCCAGTTGACCCTCCACCCTAGAGAGGACCAACACTGTGGAAAATGAACGGATGGATGGACATTTTCAAGGACATTGCACCAAATATTGTGTTCAAATAATTCTTACTGGCGGGGGAAAATGGACAACGTTCATAAGTAAATCACAATATTGGTTCAGCCTCACACTTAAAAATTCAAAACGACAAAGAAAGCATGAGTGCCAAGTTGAAAGCTATGCTTCGTTTCTCAGAAATCACATTGGTCATTAGTCATTAATGCTCTGGACTTGCATTAGGAAAAAAAAAAAGATGAATCAGACATATAATTTGTCATTGCATTCCAATTGAACGTGGTCACTTTACATCGATGAATGCCAAGAAAAGCTGTGTGTGTGTGTGTGTGTGTGTGCATACAAGTTTTGCGAGGAGAAAAAAAAGGGTCTTTGTAATACAACACTCAGTCATCAGCTGCCCTCCAAGGAGGGCAAAGCAATAAACAGTGTATCACTCCCACTTCATTGTGACAAGTCTGGACCATCTCCATCCTATACCCACAATAAACAGGCCCCCCGCAACATGTGATATTAATAAGCATGCTAAATACACTCACACAAAGCAAGTTCTTCTCCTCTGAATCCATGTACAGTGATGCCTTGAGATGCGAGTGACCCGACTTACAAGTTTTGAGATATGAACCATCTTTCAGACCGTTTTTTTTTTTTTGCTTTGATTTACAAGCGCACACTTGATATATGAGCGTTCCAGCCGGGCATTGAACTCAACTCAACTGGCTTCACACAGCTTCAGTTTGGCAGACAATGAACAATCCACCCCCAACCCTACCCCCCCAAAAAAATCCAACTCCATTTGAAGTTTACCGTCAGACTAAACAAAACAAAGAGAATAACACATGTACTATTTAACACAATCGCACAGGTGAGCCTTAGAAAAAGTCTGTTAAGCAAAATAAAGAGGAACAGATAGCATTAGCGAAGGATATTTCATAACAAAAGATGGAGCAACACATGTAGACAGAATATGTAACAATATTCACTGGCCTATATTCTTGAGCCTCTACACAGAACAACAAAATATTACTGCAGCTTCCTGAGGAGCTGAGACCGTTTTCTTGTACCTTGTATTACACTGTCCTCAGATAGCCAATGCATGCACATCAGAAGGAGCAGCACAAAGTCCATTGAAGTGCAATATCATCGTGTGCTATTTTTCTTGTTGAATAACACATTACAAAAGTTCTTTTGTTTTTGGTTTTACAAGAAACAGCATTCCCTTTCATTTTCAATGGGGGAAGATGCCTCGTTTTATGTAATTGATTTTTAAAAAAATATAAATAACCTCTAAATATAAATAACTTTGAAAAAGATACTTATTTCATGTTTTGTGATGTTGACAATGCGACACAGATTCAACGATCTCCGATAGGAGAGACTGTGCATAAGTGTGTGTTGCGTGTGTATGTGTATGTCCGTTTCCCGACAGGAGGTCACCCCTGAGGCGTTCTTAGCAGACAGACATGACACATTCCTCTCCCAGGGAAGCAAAAACAAGGCTTGATTGTCCATGCCACTTGTTGACCACCATTTTGGTTTCTTCCGTGCAGTCATCCTTATTTGAGAGAAGTCAAGAGTTCCTGTATGCTCTTGATGGCCTGATAACAGAATAACAGTCTCATGATTTGGACTACAATTGTTGTCACAACAGTCCTAACAAAATATTTCGACCAGGGGTCCCCAACCAACGGGCCGCGGACAGGTACTAGCAAGCCATTTTGTAGCATGCTATGAAGACAAACTAAACCAAAAAATATTGATTCATCATCAGAGTATGAAAAGTGTTTTTTTTTTTTTTTTTAACAAATTAAAGGTTTAAACTACATTTGAACAGTGCAGAGAAGCAAACTGATTTTTCTTAAGTAAGACATCAGTAAGCGATGACAGAACTGTGTAAAATTTTGAACTGGACTGTGAAATTTTGTTTTGAGGACAGTGGTACCTCTAGTTACGAATGTCTCTTCATACGAAATTTTCAAGTTACGAAATGTATCAACAGGAAAATATTGCCTCTTGTTACGAAAGAAATTTCCAGATACGAAAAGGTAAAAATACAGTATGGCTTGCTACTCGCAGCTCCGAGTTTCCTGAACGCAACATACTTAGAGCTGCTCTGCCATTGGCTATTACCGAGCATTATCCTGGCACCCCATTGGCTAAGAGGGACTTCTACCGTATGTGTCGATGTGTGTAAATAGAAAAATGTGTCTATGCAGCGTCTTCCTCATTCGCCCCTCGGGCCATGAGGTGTTCCGATAGTTTTATGTAAATGTGAATCACCCAGAAAAAGTGTTCACCAGTCAGCCGGTCGCTCAATATGCTGATGTTTGCCTTGGACGTCTTCGAAGGATTGTTAAAAGCAGACAAAAGCAAATGTCCTTGGATCAGTTCTTTACAAAACGTCAGTCAAAAAAACACTTCTGAGAGAGAACATGGAATAAATAGAGCAAAAATCGATGAGGATGCAGTTAAAAGTTAAATGACCATCATTTTTATTCTTTGTTTTTTACATTATGCTTATCTCACATTTTTTGTGCAATAATCTAATTGTAACATGTATTTGTTACACATTTTGATGCATTTTTATGCTTTAGGAAACATTTATGTCTGAATTTTGGGGCGCCTTGGAACAAATTAGGGCATTTACTGTACATGGAAAACGCGTCTCTACTTAGAAAATTTTCTAGTTCAGAAATTTCTTCCAGAACCACTTAATTTCGTAAGTAGAGGTACCACTGTACATGATTCCCCATCCATCGATTCATTTTCCAAACCGCTTATCCTCAAGAGAATCTCTGGCATGCTGGAGCCCATCCCAGCTGTCTTTGGGCAGTAGGCAGGGCACACCCTGAACTGGTCGCCAGCGGATCGCAAGGGCTAAAGGAGGTATGTTTGCACCAAACAGAGTCTGACTGATGTTTTCAGGTTGTCATCACTTTGTTTTATTGCACCAGATGTCATGCGTCAACACTGAATTACAATCTTGGGTTTTCTTTTTTGTTTTTTTTTTTTTTTTTTTGCTAAAATGACTGAGATTGAAGAAGTCAAGACTTGAACTCTTGATGGCCTGATAAGAGAATAAGAGTCTCATGACTGGACTAAATTTGCTGCCTTAACAGTCTGAACTGCATATTGATGTTTGAGAGTAGTTCAGGACTCACAAGATAAACAAACAAAAAAATGTGATTCTAAATTTATGTTCGGATCCAACTATGAGCAATGAAACTGAACATACTGACTGATGCATGTACTGTCTGATAATACAGGTGTTGATTGGTAGTTTCAGATTATGAATTTAAAATGTAAGCATATTATGAACAAATGTACATCCTGCCAAACCAACTCTGAGCTTTTCGGGCCATCATTACTTTGTTTTATTGACCAACTATCAACCGTCAATTTTGGATGATTAAATTGTGTTTTGAACAGGTCTTCAACCGTTAGAAGATATCTTTTGATTTAACCGAGCCTGATTGCGACTGCCACATGAGAGTCCATGTAATAATCCATTTGTTTCAATGAATCAATTGCTGTCAACCTTGGGATCTTGGGTCTTTTTTGGGGGAACTTTAATCAATTTCAAGTGTGGCAAAGTTCTTTCACTGCAGCAGGATATCCTGAAGGCATGACAAGTGCACGTGAAGAGGAATAGGAAGTCCAGTTTAAGGAATAGAAAGTAGCTTGGAGGAGGCCACTAACCGAAAAATAACTCTTTGAAAAGCGTTGAGAAGTAGCCGTGGAATGGTAAAGAAGGAGGAGGTCACCAAGGGTGTTTTGAACTCATGCTGAGGCGTTCGGATTATATCAGCGCATAATCAATCCACTGTCCTTTTAGTGCCTGTTGGCATCAATGCTGGGATTGACGATGCCTCCCATGGGGGAAAGAGCTGCGGCTCAGCCAAATACAAAAAAAAAAAAAAAAAAAAAAGGCATCCTGAATTATCCCGCCACCGACGCATGTACCCGAACGGGCACATGCGCGTTTTTTTTCCCCCCCCTGCTGCTCAGCGAGGATCGGCACTTTGGCGACGACGCTATTTCAGATGTGCGATGAGACCAAAGTGTTACCGCCGCCGTCTGTTCGCTTTTAACGTTGACTGAATGAGAAGGGAATCACTGGAAGAAAACGGGATTTTTATTTTGTTTATTTCAAAAGGTGAAGCCAAAACACGTGAATCGCGCCTTGAAGGCTGCGTGCAGCATAGGCCCTTAATGATGAAAAATATCTCACATAAGCTAGCTAGCTAGCAAGCAAGCTAGATAGATAAATAGATTCATTGATTCCCAGACTGTCCCTGAAGAAAACATTTAAGGACATTTGAAGCATTTGCTCATATGGTGAGTGACTAGCTAGGATTCCCGGACTGCCTCTGAAGGCAATATTACCAACTATTTGAATTTGGATGGATATAAAGACAGTTACACAGGACGTTTAAACATTTGGGACAATCACACGGTTGTTGTGTGGGGAAAATTTTAATTTTTAAGTTTCCCGAAGGCAACACAGGGATAGACAGAGCGCTTAAAACAGAAAAGATACACAATTGCCAACTATTAGATAGGGATATAAGTTGAGCTAGCTAGAAAAATTAAACATTGAATGACATTGGGAACAATGAGTGACTCCCAGAACAAAAATTGTGACTATCTTTGAAGGCAACATCAGACAAGATGAAGTGATATACATAGATAGCAAGATTCTCTTGATCTTATCTTTGCCCCCTCGCTTCTCTGCGACATAGTTGCAACGTTTGACTCACTCCCAAAAACAACGGCAGTGCCGCCAAGTCAGAGAGCTTCGAGCTACACGCTGGCTTCATCATCCAACACAAACACACAACAATGTAATCATGAAGGAGGCCCCCTCAAACACGGAGCTGCTGGGTGGGCTGGAACTATCATACATACGACTTGAACAGCAAAGTACATACACTAAAAGCCCATTGGAATTGTGAAATTATTTCAAAGACGCACGTGCTATCCATAACTCTAAGAGGACAAAAGTATTGGAACACAGACCTTAATCAATCAGAAGTTGAAAGACTCCTTCTCTCTTCTCTTATGTGTTATCCATACTCCACATTTTCTTCAATTTGTTCATGTGTCCCAATAATTTTATTCACATGATCTTTTCTGGTGTCTCAATACATTTGTCCAAACTCTTCCCGACTTTTGGTGTCCCAATACATGAGATCATTTTTTTTTCACCACCAAAGCCAAAAGCAAGTCGTCTTGTTTGTTCTGTAGTGATAATCAAACCCACCTTTACCCCCTCCCCTTCACGTGTCTTCGCGTTGACCCCAGACACACACACAGAAGATGACATCAAAAAAACAAGAGCCCTTCTTTATGAACTGTGAATGCGTATGTGTATACATGTGTGTGAGCGTGTCCATAAAGAAGGGGCTCTTGTTTTTTTGACGGCGGCTCTTCTGTCTTCTTTAAAGGGCTCCATAAAGACCTGGTGAGTAAATCACAGCCGCACAGATGGTCTCCCCTCCACTACTATCGGATCGTGTTGCAGACCCGCGGGACTCATAAGCATTAGCGCCGTAGACGCTTTGTACTTGTTTTTTTTTTTCCCCCCCTCTCATATTTTGTAATGATCCAGCGTGCGTGCGTGGGCGACGCAGTGAGCAACAGTGCAACTATGCCATAACACCTACAATCGGATGAATCAGACTGCATTGGTTTTCATTTTTAATGGATGTTAATGCTGCAAAGGCAAGAGAAAACTGCTGATCCGTTGGAATTCAGTTGCGAATCAAAAAAGCAGCACCAAGGGAGGCACCTCAACAGCTCTCAGATGAACTCAGTGTTAACTTTGGTGTTAGATGTGATCATAAGTCTGCGACCTTTCTACAAATGAGAGCTTCTGCCCATTTCCCCAAAATAGACCTTTTTTTTTTTTTCCTGAGTACATGCTGATGTGTGGTCGCTCCAAAATGTTGTGTGGGTCTGCGTTTATGTTCCAGGATGCGATGCCACTTGTTAGTTTGCAGAGGCCACCGAGTTTCATGGCATTTTACATCATCTCTGCATAACATCCCCTTTTTTTTTCTCAAGTAGACTGTTGACAAGTGGTCACCCCACAGTGTTGTTTCCAAAAGGGTTTGCATTCAGGAGAGCGACACCGCTAATTTGCGCTACTCAATGCTTTGACAAAACAATCCCCTTTTTTCTCCAGTACACATTTGGACGCTCTACAAATGTTTTGTGCGGCCATGCGATGCCATTTATGACTTCAGCCCGCCCTGCCTTATTTTTTGCCATCATGTAAACAGAGTCCTCAACAACTATTAGCATTCCAGCAGACTGACAAATGGGCTCTTCATATAGTGTTGGAGAGGAGCGACGCCTCCGTAATTTGTTCTGTTCTACAACCTGAATTGAGCTTGGAGGTTGCACACCATTTTGAAACACTCATCTACCTACATAAGACAATCAAAATTCTATAAAAACCTCTCGGTAGGACGCGGTACATGAATACTGTACAGCTTAATGTCTGAAGTCAGCATTATCATTTATTTTTTTAAAGGTTGAATGTTCACCTTGAAGAGAAATCTTCTCGAAATTCCCAGCAAAGAGCCAAACAAAGACATTGTTATCCACTGCAATCAAGCAGGAAGCACAGAATCCTCCGAACCTCATTTCCTTCTGCAGATGTGCACCCCCCATCATCATCATCATCCAGACTCACCCTGCACCTACTTGTGACAGCTGCAGTGAGGCCCGGCAACCAATGGGTGGCAGAGCAACCCGCGGTATCAAAACGGTAAAAGTACTGTATGTGTGTGCGCGCGCGTGTACGTGCACGCACGCGCGAAGTCTTACTTGCAGTCTCGGTCCTCCAGGTCGAAATGCGGGTTGAAGTTGATAAGAATCTTCTGGCCCGGCTCGGGTGCCGTGATCACCCAGGCGCACTGCTGCGAGGGTGGGTAGGCGCCAGGGTAGCCCGGGGAGGTCAGGTAGCCCGGGGAGTGGATGTCGATTGCTCCGCCGCACTTGTCTGGAAGGAAATGTCACAGTAAATGTCACTATTGGACGTTTTACATGAATCCATAAATGTATGACATGCACACACAATGACAGAAGCGGGCGCCTCCTCCGACACTTGAATGTGTTTCAAATGGCACTTTGAAACAGAATTGGACTACGCGTATGCCGCATTTGACTGGAACCCGCTCGGAACGCACCGGTCTGGGTGAGCGCAGCCGCCAGGACGACTTGGGTGAGCAGGAAACGGAGGAGGAGAACCCAAAGCGGTCCAACGCGCGTCCTACTGCTCCGCTGCAACATCCCGACCGAGAAATTCGTCCCCAAAATACTTGTCAGGTGTCGCCCACAAAGTAATAATAATAATTCAAATCAATAAAAAGTGAGTCAATGATCTCAAAGTAAGAGGTCCATCCTCAACTTGACAGGTCCTGGGAGGTGAATAATCCAAAGGCGGGAAGGGGGGAAAAAAAGGAGGAATTCTGTAAGGTCCAAGCGACAGGTACGCGGGTTCCCACCCGCAGAGGAGCCTCGGTGACCGGAGAAACCTCTTCCAGAAACGGCCGTCGGAAATCCGGAGCGGCGAACCGGGGCGAAGCGACCCTCTCGTCAGCTCGCTGAGGCAGACAGCATCGCCCGCTCGCTCGCCTCCTCACTCCGGAGCTTTTTCTCCGCCCCCCTCTCCATCCGTCACGGCGCCGATGTCGGGGGCAAACTGTGGAATTTCCACTCCCACAAATCCAGCTGCGAGGCGGCCACCGAAGAACGCGAGCGAGGCGCGTACATGCGATGGAACACCCTGAGAAATGTCCACCACCAGTTTTACAACCAATACGTTTCCCTTTCCTTCACTTTGTTCCATTCGCACTCTTTTTGCAAAACGACGAAACGATCTCACCTTGTACAGTTTCAGTCTTTCTTTCAACACAAACTCAAGATTCCTCTCCGCCAGTTAAACAAATAAAATAATCGGGCTCAAAGTGTGAAAATTACCGCTGTATATTGACTTCGTAAACTGGCAAGCTACTTCTGGTTTCTATACGTCGACCTCCAGGTGAGAAGCATGAATGTGACGTTTGAACTTAATTTTGGAGGTGGACTGTCCCATTGTCGCCCATGGTGAGTTCAGTTGCATTCAGTTTAATAATAATAAACGACTTCATGACGAAGTTCTAGGATTAATGAATGTAGTAAAATACAAATTATTGTGAGTGACGTCCCCCCAAAAATGAATTATTTCTCTCTGGGTCAAAGCCACACCCCTACACAAATTTGAATTGAGGTAGCCTGATTACGTTTGCCTGTAGGTAGTGAATGCTTGCTTCATGGCGACATGGAAAGCAAGTTACAGTGATCCCTCGCTATTTCGCGGTTCGTTTATCGCAGCTTCAGTGCATCGCGGATTTTTTCAAACATATTCATATTTTTTTTTTTTTTAAGTCCGCAAAAGGTCCGCGAGAAGCAGCGAAAGTCAGCAAAACAACAGCGAGTCACATAGGGCAACATATACAGTACGACCTGTATATGTTTACTGTATTTTGTTATTCATAAACTAACTTAATTTATACATCCTCTTGTTTCTTGTTTTATGTGGCGAGGGAAGAAATTTCATCTGTGGCACATCTGACAATAAAGTTGTATCCAATCCAATCCAATGTTTAAATCTATGAGTATACAGCATTAAGTCATGTTAATTACTTCAAAATTTACTTCCACATACATGTATACCATTAAATTTGGCCTTATAAATATTATGTACGTGTACCTATATGGGGGCCGGGGGGGGTCGCTACTTTGCGGATTTTTGTTTATCACGGGTGGTTTTGGTCCTCATTAACCGCGATAAACGAGGGATTACTGTACTCTAAACCGAGGTGAAGCAGAACATAATCACACAGTCAAGTGTTGGCTGCGGGATGTATCCCAACGTCTTTTAAAAGTGAAAACATTTGATTTCATTTCAACCTTGAAAAGTACTAGCCAGGAATGAGGCTACACCAGGGCAAAACGGGGCTATAACCACCTCAGAAATCTGTGTAGCCCCAAAATAAAACAGTGATTCCCGCCCTTTACTGAGCCAAGACACATATTTGAAATTTGAAAATCTCACATCACCAAACAAAAAAAGTCACAAAAAGTGGCTATACATGCCAATGATATACTTTCTGCGATCAAATAGAATATCAGTTACTGGTTCGGTCTCTATCAGTCACTGGCATAGCTAGATGAACAAAGACATGTTTTATAAATACACATTAAAAAATAGCCAAATAGATACATTTGATAACACTGGTTGAAAAATCACTCTTCCAAAATATTTTCTCAGTCCCCCAATGTCAAATCCTGAAGCCGTGGCCAGTACTAACACACAACTATTGAATATAGCTTTTCCACAACCCCAGGTTATCACATACTCAACGACAGAGGTTATTTTTCAGACAGATGACGTTCGTAATATATTGACAACAGAACCTGTTGTGCTATCTGACCTTTCCACCGCGAATGAGTCACCAGTTGTGGTGCCGACTTTGGTTACGTTGACAACGAACAAACCCCCCATAGAAATTCCATCGCATTCTCAGTGCTGGCTATCACATTTTGTCAGTAAGCTAACAAGTGACACTTATCGGTAACTGTGCAGTTCACTTGGTTGGTCACTTGATGGGTGCGGAAATTTGAATACAAATGTGAAGAAAAAGTATTTTTTGTCCTCTTTTCAAATTGAATTAAACTGTAAAATTAAAACTAAATGTATTACCCCCCCACCCCCAAATCTAATGAGTTCTCCCACTACAAATTTGTACGGAAACACCATTTGCTGAATTGGTAATTTACTCACAAACAAGCCATCATATAATATCACAACTTAATGCCTTGAAATTGAATAAACAAATTTTATTGACATAGTGGTTATTGATGGTGAAATACATTATAAATGTGAGCCATTATTGGGTGACACAAAATGACTACTGTGATATTAACCCTTTCATACACCCTGTAACCTGATACCATAAGCTGTCCGCTGTAGTTCCCGCTGTTCCCTAAAGGGTTAAGGCGCAGCAAAATGTATTTCACATGACAATTTTTAATGAATTTTGAGATAAAACACTCGAGACAATAGCAGAGACTGAATGTTGCCCAAGATGAATACACGATGTCCTGAAAAGTGACTAATCGCATTGAGAGCGGCGGATGAGCCAGAATGGATCTTGTCCTTTGACCATTTTGAACTTAAATCAAGGATCAATAACACTTTCTGCCATATTGATGGATGCTGATTGGGAGAAAATCGGGTTAACTTGACAAAAGCCCCAACATCAACGTGAAGAACGACGGTCAAGTTCTGGTCTAACCATCTGTGAGCTCCGTCTATGTTTCCCAGAATGCTCTGAGCCTGTGATTCAAAATCCCCCAACCCCCTTGACATTTCTTTAAAGCAGCGATCATTGATCACAAAGAGATTACGTTAGCGCAAAGGAGTTTGTTATGTAGAGATGACGTATAAGATGACGATTAGCGTTTCAGTAGACGTGCTGTAGCGAGCGATCATCTATCATCTGTACGTCCATTTAGCCATTCTCCCTCTATTTTTCCTTCCTTCTATTCCCCTCCCCCCACCACTGTCTTCCACAGACTGCAGAACTAAATTGTTTAAAAAAAAAAAAAAAAAAAAAAAAAAAGCCGACAAGAACATCCGAACTTTGTGCTTATCAGAAGCACTTTAGATGGTGGTTGTTTGGTGCTGACTCAGATTTAACAGAGTCTTGAAAAGAGCCCATTCTTTGGTTGCGGACTAAAAATAAACAAATGAGATGTGGTTGCATAAGTGTGCACACCCTCTTATAATCGGGGATGTGATCTGGCCGTGTTCAGAATTCAGCCATCAAATTCAAACATGTTAAATGCGAGTCACATGTGCCAACATTTAATGTGCCT
The DNA here is from genome assembly GCF_001891065.2 of Hippocampus comes. Classification (NCBI taxonomy): domain Eukaryota; kingdom Metazoa; phylum Chordata; class Actinopteri; order Syngnathiformes; family Syngnathidae; genus Hippocampus; species Hippocampus comes. The sequence continues at coordinate 1,139,692 of NW_017806034.1, forward strand.
CTGATGAACCCCAAATAAAGTTCAGCAGTTTCTCATTCCTTTTATTAAGAGTGTTATTTTATGAATCGAGTTGTACAGTTCAATAGTTCACGCTGTGAGAAAAAGTTTTGAACTAATTTATCTGGACCTTGCGTTTGAACAGCAGTGTGGAGTCTCTCTCTCTCTCCCTCTCTCTCTGTTTTTTTTTAAATAGGTTCATAGAAATGTTGCTACATCTTTTCTGAAAAGCGTATTTAAATGATAATCGCGGCTCCCAAATGAAATCATGTTTCAGTGGAAACGACAATAAAGAAACAAATGAGGAAGTCTCATGGGATGGCGGCGTTCCTCTCAATTTAGTGTTGTTTTCAAGTTGTCTTAGGAACAAATACAGAGTGCATTTGAATCGCAGGAGATCAAAGAGCGTATTTGTTCCTCAACTTGCATAATGCGTCTCCAGATTTCTTTCAAGTCTTCAACACAACCTTCAGCCTTGTTGTTGCTCATACTAAATTTTAAACACGTCGCCAACTCACATGTTGGCCTGTGATCAGGCTTTTATCCCCAGTCAGACATATACTCTGATGTTATAAAAACCTGCGGGAAAAAAATTAATACAATAAAAAGTCCTGAAGGTCTTGCAATGACCCCCTTGCTTGTGGGGAACACAGGATTAACCTGGCCAACTCAACTAGGCCACACCCCTTAAATGCACACATCCAACACACAAATGCGGCAGTACGTAATCACCCTTGAGTTACATTGATTGATATATGAAATAAATAGATGAAATATTACTGAACGTCATCTACAGACTCAGTCCAGATAGGAAAGCCTCGACTCTGAGTGTAACACGATGAAGCAGAGGTGATCAGTTATGTACAGATCTGCTCCTACAAAGTAGATTTAATCAATTAATAGAATGCGATGTCATCCATTTTAAAAATACCTAATCCAATTTAAAATAAAATGATAAAACCATCGACTGAAGACAGCTAGACGAGCCCGGAGTCAAAGTTAATGTGAGATCTTTGCTTTGATTCGATTTACATGTAATCCGTTTAGAATCCAGATTAAAATCACAACTTCAAAATCAAATCAACAAAAATTCCAAACAAAAAAATAATGGCTTCAGGCCAGCTAGTAAAGGCCAAAGTCCCAACAAAACATGCTGATGCAGAGTTCTCCAATCTGTGTTTAGATTTGATCCAAAACATCCAAATTAAAACCATTTGTTTGGTCAATTGGCTCAGGCTTCCACTGTAAAACCTCTCTGACATTTTATACTGTTCGAGACCTGCTATAGATGATCCACAATTTTTAATATTTCACAATGTTATTGTTCGTCTGACATGTGCTACCCAAAATAAACCGGCCTTTGCCTGACTTTCCCCAAGGAAAGAAAAGCTCATGAAATGTTTGGCAAACATGACTGTGCCAAAAAATGCAGGAAATCGAGAGCGATAAAGGATGTTATTTTCTTGTCTCTTCATCGTCATCAACATGTGCATTTATGTATCTCGCCAGTGAGGCTTCACTCACACACACGCGGAGGATTGAAGGAGGGTGGCGTTTGTGTAATGACACAGTCACGTCGCAGTAATTACAGGAGGCACTGACAGTGATCCATTAGCTTTGGGAGACGGGGCGGCGAGCAGTAATGGCGGCATACAGGCTTCTCATACGCACAAACCACTCCGTGTGTACATATGTAAAAATATATACATCTAAAAATAAGACCTTTTATTACACACCCGCAAGCATGCAATCAGTCGCAACCTCCGGGAAAATAAATAAATAAATCGGCCCATGACACTAATTTCTCCGATCAATATGAAGTTTGTCGAAATGGCCCATAATAACAAGATGCACACAAAAAAGTCACATTTTTTGCGCTCATTCGTGCCTCCCTGAAAAGTTTGGGGGAAAAAAAAATTGCCTTTGGGGAAAAAAAAAAAAGTCTTCAATCAGTATGAAATTGGTTGTATTTGGCCAACTTAAATGGGCATATGAAACAGCCTGAAAGGTATAGATGGAATTGGGAAAGGAAGTCGACCATTTTGCAGTCAGTTGCACCCGCTGGAAAGGAAAGAAAAAAAAAGTCAGCCCCTGTCACCTGTACCTCTACTTGACTTTAAATTTGTTGGGGGACGTCAGTTATACTCTGAAGAAAGTAAAAGACTTTAGGAACATCCCTGGGGTTGAACAGAAATGCACACTCACCTAGCTTAACATTTCTTAGCTAAAGTAGCCTGAATATGACAGTTTAGCATAGCTTAGTTTAATTTAAGGAGGACGTCTGACAGGACAAGCTGAAGGCAGAGAAGCAGAAGTGTCCCTTTACTTCACATTTGAAGGCTAAAATGTCCTAAAAATGTACAGTAATTTAGCTTATGAGCACATTTTAGCATAGCATTGTACAGTGCCGCGTCACGGTTGGACACTACCGGCCTACACAATGAGTGTTAGCTTAGCTTTATGAGCTAATGCAGCCAAAATCAGTTGAACATATCTTGCCAACACTCAAGAGGCTAACATAGCCAAAATAAAATACTGTGGACTCAACAACATGGCAACAAAAAGTCTCATCGCAGACATCGTGAGATGAACTCAATAAAAGCTGACATTATTGTATGATGTCATATTTCTATATTCAAATCGTCCAAGAGAAAAGTTTGGGATTCCTGGTGCAGCACATTGAGGTTCAAACGTTCATAGACAGATTGAGGGGAAAAGAACTCAGTGGCTTGCATTCCAGAGGCGCCGTATTTTTAGGGACAGCTGTTTGAAATTTCCTCTTGGGGCTTTCACTGTTGGAGCTGGGCCAGGGCTCGGCTTCACTCGGAGCCATCGCCGCTTGGCACCAAGCAGTTTTGGTGCCACCAAGTGACACGTGAACTCGGTCCAAACATAGAAATAATAAAAGTAACACTTTGCGTGTTGTCTTGGTGTGCTACATCCAGGCTTGGTGTGGATTGTCTGGTACACACAACAACAAAAAAATGCAATTTTCAAACCTTTCCCACTCTACAAAATACCCCACATTTTCCCAATGTGTTCATTCCGGTGAAAATGTGAAGAGGTCACTGGCTTAACCTATAAAAATTGGCGCACTAACACCACCCAGAATCTTAGGGAAATTCAGTCCTTGTAGCCAAGCTTCACTTGGCAACGTAAGATTTGGTCGGCATGTCTAATTAGACCCACAAAAAAGTCTCAAGGACCAATCCCATAAAGCAAGGGGGAGGGGCACGGTTTGATGACTCCACATACAACACAAAAATCCAGTAATAGCTTGTAAATTATCACTTTTCAACATGAAATTTGGTATCAGCATACATCAGGAGTAGAGCTACAAAAAAAAATAGTTTCGAAAACCATGCTGGAAGAGGAACACAAAGTTTGCCATTGTGGTTTAATTCAAACATTTTCAGGTCATTTTGCCCATTTTGGAGTTTTGAAGATTCTGTCTGACTGCTGCCAAATTTGAAGCAAACTTAAAAGACTAACGGAGAAAGCAAAATGGAGATTTAGCTTTTGTCATTGTGCGTGAGTGTAGCATGGCGGCAAAATTTCATAACTTGACATAAAACAGGAAACTCTCGGAATAATTCAGATCATGAATTTGGGGAGGGGAATTCAGCTCTCAAAGCCAGTTTGACCTGACCACATGAATTTGGGTAGACAAGTCGACTATAAGTAGGCCCACCAAAAAAAACAAAACAAAAAAAAAAGTCTCAGAAAGCAATGTTCAAAAAGATGCAGCAAGTCAGCCGGTTTGTTTCAAAGCTTTTGGGTCACTTTGGCCATTTCCAGTGATCCTTCAAAAGTCAAACTCCTCCTGGACTTTTTTGCGCAATTGCAACAAAATTTTAAGGCTATTTTGCAGCCTACAGATGTCTTGCATCAATGACAGAATGTGTCCGTGTCTGTCCATAACCCTCGTTGGATGCATGTTAATACTCCCGCAACACTCCACTTATCGTACCGCCCAATAAGGCACCGCCGTGTCTCCTTACTGTACATAAAACACAACTTCAAGCTGTCTGAAGATGTGAACTCCCTCTCCCTCATATTTCAAAAGGCTGTAATAATCGTGCCGCTCTATATGAAGATGGTGAAATAAAATGAGTAGAACATTTCCAGCAGTAATAACCTCGGCGAACATTCGCCTTCTTCACATCACCGAGCTCGCTACGACGCTAATCAAGAACAGCCCACACGCCCTAAATCACTTGAAGAAAAAAAGCTACTTGGGGCCTGGCATGTTCAATTTTCCACCCGCCTCGCCTCATTTTTATTCCGAGGGTGATGCCTGGTGTCAAGGCGCGGCGCTTTCAATCCCACCCGGGACAAAAGGCGGCGGGAGGATGAGGAGGATGAAGAAGAGGAGGCGGGTTAGAGGTGTGAGAAGCTTCAAGCGTCTTTTGTGTCTGATAAACTCGACAGGCTGCGCAGTCGATGGATCGGTCGCCCGTGAACGAGGCCATTCCTTCTCGCGCTGAAACACAACCCGGTGCGCTTTCACCGCCCTCAAGACTCCTCTGATCATTGGATCGAATCAAATCGGATGCCAAAAACAGTTACGTTTCTGCCATAAAATACTCCAAATGTACAATTTTGGAATGAGTGGGCCTATTTATCATCTTAGACTGCTGACGTCTCATCATGGCGAGCCAATTTTCAGATCAACAAAGTGAGTTTTGTGGCCTAAACGGGTTGTGGTAGGAAGAGAAAGCAAAGCAGCAAGCGTTGAGGACTTTTTTTTTTTTTTTTTCTCCACGGTGAATCCTCCAAATGATGATCAAATCAAGCTATGCTCAGCCCGCATTAGAATGCGGAGACAAAATAGCTTCGCAAATTAGCTGCGGCCGCTCCAAAAGTATTGGAAGGGCAAGCACGGTCAATTCCTTTGTTTTTGTTGTGTCCTGAAAACGATGAATATGAAGTAATAAAGATGAATGGTGGACTGTAAATGGCTCGAGCGAAGAGGATCGTTGGAACAATATCTTTCACTTTGCGTGCTGTAAAAACACACACAAATGGAACATTTTCTGGGATTAGAAATTCATAGAAAAAGTTTCGTTTTTTTTAAAAAAAATTTTATTAAATTATAATTTGTCTTTGATGACACCAGAGGACCTCGAACAAAATTTCTCAAGTTTAGACGTTGACCTTGTGCGCACAGCGTATCAATGAATCTTCCAAATAATAGTAACAGAGAAAGTCTTCATTCTCCCTGTGCGTTATAAATCCTCAAGGCCAAGCGTGACGTGCTGTCGTTTGTGGACTCGTCTTTCTCACGTCACTTTCCACCTGTCATAAGTCATGAGAAGAGATCTGGATCAAACCAAAAAAAAAAAAAAAAGACACTTGGTCGTAACGGATGACAGAATACATTTGAGCGATGATTGCGGTTGGAAGGCGGCGGTGTAAAGATGTCACACGCGGTGGTTGTGCGTGTCAAGGTGGGATGCATTCAAGCAGACATCCATCAAGCAAGCAGGTGCCTGAAGTTGCTCCCCAAAAACAAAAACCCCCCAAAAAATGGATGCGATCACCTTCTTGTTGACATGTCAGAAACTTCATCCTTCATTTTTTGCAGCGTGGAAGCAACGGTCATGACCGCATTCATCAGCGCTGACATGTACAAAAAGGCCAGGTGACATTGTTGTTGTTTTTTTTGTTTTTTTTTGTCAGTTTCTGTATTTCAAAGCATGTCTCTGCTGACTTGCGCTGCTCACACCAACATCATGGCTGCAAATAGAGAGGACCTACGGTATTTTACACAGTTAGGCTACAATCACACTGCAGGGTCTGACGGCCAATTCGGATTTTTTGTCTTGTGTTGACTCACATCACAAAAACAAACGCGGCAACGAAAGCGAACGGAATGTTTGCGTGTAGTGAAACACATGGACACAAAGTACGACATCCGAATATTTTTGCGTCACCTTCTTTTCCCCACTGACCGTTTTCCGCTCCTTTCTCCGCCATTGATTTTCACGCGTCTGCGTTTTGTCGAACCACTGGAACATTTATCGCCTTTTGGTTCGACGACGTAGAGGTTAGCTCAGGGGTGCTCAACCTTTTTTGACCGAAGCTCTACTTTTGAAGCAACCAAGCCCCCATGATCGACACGTTAACATACGTTCACGCACACACGCACACACGTATGCCACGATGAGCAACGGCCCCTAACATCAACGAAACAGAAAAATAAACTGGATACAAGAGTGCGTGAGTTTGTGAAAAGGAACTTTATTTCATTTCAATTTTCAAATACTTTTTGGTGAAAATTAAACTGATAGGATGCTTAACCAACATTAAAATATATATTATAAATAACACGCACACAGACACACAATTTTTTTTATTTTTATTTTTTAATGCCCATTTGCCTCTACACCCCATGCGATCGACTTGGAACCAGTCCGCGGGCTACCGATTTGATCGCGATCGACTGACCGGGCGCCCCTGGGTTAGATGAACGTTACAGATGTCTTGATTTCACATGTAAATGCAACTGAAGAATTTCCATAATTTCGGCTAACAACCCAGGCTAAATTTAGCTCCTCCCTAATATACAAAAACTAAAGACATGGAAAAAAAAGCCATTTGATTATTAAGAATAATTTAAAAAAAAGACCAACTGATTAATTAACATATTCGAATAGTTGCAGCCCTAGAATCAGTGGGGAACTCACACACACACACACACACACACACACACACACACACACACACACACACACACACACACACACACACACACACACGTCTGACAGTTCAGATTGGATACAAAGTACATGTACGGATACACGCACGTGCACAAACGCGCGTTCGTGAGGTCTGTTATTTCCTGGCGTTACCGCGACATCTCTCTCAACGCCATCGATTTATTGTCGGCCGAGTGACATTGCAAAGAGGATGTGAGCGAGCAAGAGAGAGAGAGAGAGATAGAGCGAGAGAGAAATTGAGGTGACAAAGTGAAGGATAGGCGAGCGAAGGGTATTATTGATCTGGCGCAGACGTTTGTTATCGCGCCGTCGCACAGGAACGGATGGAAAGAAGTGGCAATGGGGCCTCTTCTCAATGTGCTGTTGCTATTCGATTAAAAAAAAAAAAAAAAAAAAAAGCCCATCAATTATTGAGCGTGAGAGGATGAAATGCAGCAGACGATTTTTGCCTCCGCCGAAGAGTTTGTACAAGTCTGGATGACGTGACCTAAAAAATAATGAAGCGATTGTGATGGCTGCATGTGGACAACGAATGTTAGAAATTTTCGGGAATAGGCGTCAAGAACTGCTTCGGGATAAATACATTGAGATGAGCAGACAGTTTTAAATCAGAGCATGAAGCTCGTTGAACTTGGATGGACACGATTAATCACGCTTGCTATTATTTCATCTTTCTAATCTTCAATCATTCATTATTCGACACAAACAAATTCCGCAAAAACTTTTTTTTTTTCTGTGCCGTCTGCTAGCCCGATAACTTTTTAAATTCCATTTATTGGAGAACAGATTCAAGTTGGAAACGATATTAAAACCCAAATCCTGTCTTGAAACTTTACTTTAAAACGCCAACAGGTGAAACCTTGCACAAAACCAACGCTTGCCTTGAAATCCTACTTTGAACCTTGAACCCAGGCTCGAGACCCTCATTTTGAATCGTAACATTGGAACCTTATTTTGGAACCCTAAACCTTCCGCCCTCCTCCTGTAACATCAGAGAGTTGATCTGGTAAGGCCTTCCTGAAATGTATGCCAACCTCCCAATATGGACCGATTGTCGTGTCGGCTTTGGTTGCACGCTAACCCCATTAGCGACAGGTACTACGTCATCTATTGACTTCTTTGTATCCGTCAGCCTCATCAGGAGCACCTCAGAGTTGAGCGCTAATCGAATGAATGTACGAGTGGATGAGTTTTGGATGACAGCACAGCCGATAAATAACCCCCCCGCCACACACACAGAAATAAAAACAGTGCAATTGGCGCGCGGAAGCTAACCTCGCATACGTTTGGCGACGCGCTATATGCGACGTGCCCCTTTTCAAAGGGAACCTCATCTGTCCGCCGCCAAATGAGGTTCCGCTCTCTGCTCCTTGTTGCCACGGCAACCGCTCGCCCAGTTGCCGCGTTATTAATCTGTAATCCCCCCGTTGTCGGAGTCACCTACCTGCCTACTGTGTCGCCACGGAGACGAGGATACCTCAGGGGAAAAAAAAAAAAACATCTGACAATCGCCCCCCCGGAACAGCCCCGTTGCCCCTTGAATGCCTACTCTGCGCATAGCAGCCGTTTCCATGGTGATACTGATGGTTATCACGCACACACCCCAACAGGTGAGTCCTAATCTTAAACCATCGTTGCAAAATATGTCAAATATGATTTCGTCAATATTTACTTGAATAGAGCACAAACATTCACACGTGCATAAAAGTGGCCTTGTGTACTAGTCTCTGTGTCGAGTTCTTGGGGTCTAGTCCTTCACGAGTAGTTCTAGTCAGGTCCTTACAGTTGCAGTCTTGAAGTCCTTGATCTTAGTGCATCTAGTATTTGGTATTCTATTATCAGCGTTCTAGTCCATTGTCTGTTGTCATTTTCTGGTTCTAAGAATCGTAGTCTTTGGTGCCTTGGTGCTCAGGTGTCATTGGCTCATACTTTAGGGTGGTAGTCTTTAGCACCAAGGCCTTAGTGTTCTCTTTGGTGTCCAGTTTTTGTTCTTTCGTCAGTGTGCTGCTCCTTCGTGCACTAGTATTCAGTGTCTAGTTTGTTTGTTATGTTCTCATTAATTATGTTTCAAGTGCTAGTGTCTAGTACTTTGCATTTTAGTATTTGAGTATCGGTGACTAGCCTTTGTGGTCGAGAATCATTGACTAGTTTTTGGTGACCTTGTATTAGGGTCTGAATCTTGGTGCTCTACTAAGAGTCTAGTTCTTAATGGACTAATTTTTAGCGTTTAATGTTCTAGTCTTCATTGTCTTGTTCGCAGTGTTAAAGACTTTAGAGTACAGGTGTCAAAACTCAAGGCCCGGGGGACAGTTCTGGCCCGACACATCATATGTGGACCGCGAAAGCAGCTCAAACTTGTCAACTTCCATGATCCTTTCTAAAATGTCTACCAAAATGTTTAATTCTCATATGTTACCAAACCCCTCATGATGGTAACTGAAACAACAGTACAATCAACAGTTATTCTTGACTTCTTTAGATGGTTTCAGTCTCCAAACGCTAACTCAAATGTGGCCCGCGCCAAAAATGAGTTTGACACCCCTGCTTTAGAGTATTGTAGTCTTAGGTGTCTAGTCCTGAACAACGCACACTCACCTAGCTTAACATTTCTTCGCTAAACCAGTCTGGAGATTAGAGTTTAGCATCTTCGTTGTCTCGTTCCCAATCTTAGTCTTCGGTTTCTAGCCCTTAATCTTTTCTGTGTTGGTAGACGTCTTGAGAATCAGTGACTAGTTTGTGATGTTGAAGTCTTTAGTGTCTAGGTCTTAGCGTTCCAGGTTTTTACTCTTCATTTTCCAGTTCTCATTATTCAAGTCTTTAGTGTGTTGTAGTCCAAGGTGACTCGTTCTTGATATTTTAGTAGTTACTGCGTTGCTCTTGCATTAGTGTAAAGTTCTTCCTTTTGTATTCTTGATTGTCATGTTCTATCAGACTCAAGGTCTCGGATTCGTATTATTTACTGTCATCTTCTAGTATCTTGCACATTGGAAGCGCTGTTATTGATGTGCGGTTTGAATGTTGGCTTCTAAAGGACCCTAATCTTATTGTTCCCAGAATCACAGCAGTTTAACAGTAGCCGTCATCACAGGCTATGAACTCAAACCGTGTCGATGACACAAACACACGCTGTCACTCTCGAGATAATAGAGTCCTTTTTAAACGGTGTCATTAAGATGCCGCCCACGTGATTAAAATGCCGGCCGGCTGCGGGAAATCTCCGCGGAAGTTTTCATTAGATTTGATTATACGGCCGAATTAAAATCCAATCTCATAAATTAAACAAAAAAAGCCTTGTGAGATTTGTCTGATTTCCCCGGCGATGCTGGAGATCTTTTCAGCACATAATTACGTCTTTCAACTAGGATTAGCCAAATTAAATAGAAAAAAAAAACCCCAAACAATGGAGCAAATGAAAAGCTGATGCACAAAAGAATAATGATGTTACTCTTCGTTTACACGCAGCATCATGCGACGGTGCGCAACATGCACAATATGGACAAAAGTATTGGGACACGTTTTAGCAGTTAGCCCTGTAGGTGTCCAAATACTATACGATCATTTTCCCAATACTTGGTTTACTCACTTCACATTTGCTCCATTTTCACTTCCTGTTTTTAGACCCCCAAATTTATGCGACAAAAATGTAATCGTCTCTCCTGTGTCGCTAATCCGAATAACTTCCTCGTACTCCTCCTCACCATCATCCTCATCCGCATAGTTCCCCCTGACAGCAGCTTGCGTTGTAATCCATTTACATGCTGGATAATCTCATTTTTCAACACGTCACTCAGCGACAGAATGACTGCAAACAGCAGTCGGAAAGTAAACGGTCCAACTGTTACTCAAGACTGCTCATTCCCTTTGGCCAAATGGCGTTATTTAGAAATTAGACAAAATAGTCGTGTGCAGATAACTTCAGATGCCGGGATGTGATTTCGCACTCACCAGTTCATGATTTTTTAACATTTATTTATTTTTATTAATTTTGGAGGTAATTTTGACGAAAATGTTTAATGTTAAAAAAAAAAGATTTTTCTTCCAAAACAAGACTGGAAATGTAAACACATACAGTGTATACAGGTACACACAGACACAAACAGAGCATATACATGGAGATGTACGTGTGTGTGCTTGCATCTATTTATTTTTTTCTCGTCTTCTCAGTAACCTCCCCCAACATTTTCACATCAAAGAACATGATGTGCGAATTGATCACAGAGTCATTAGCGGTGCATCGCTAACTAACAAGATGGCCGCAGCCGCCCCCCCTTGGACGGTAGAATATTTGAACAGTTGGCGTTTGAGCACTCGCAACACGTCGTCCTCTTCCCTCATCTCCCAGAATGCATCTGGATCGCCGCCAGCAAGCCCATTCAGAAAAATCGAGTTCATCCAGCTGTGACTCCAATTAAATCCTGCGGACTATTGTTTGGAAGCCTCCCCCCCCCCCAAAATAAATAAACATGAGCACGTTAAAATTACTAGTTGTCTTGAATGTACAAAACAATTATTTTAAAATAATTACTCAAAATTATCTTCAATCACAGGCGTCAAATTCATTTTTTGTCATAGGCCACGTTATACTGCCAAGACGTTGCGGCTTCTCTTGGAGGGCCATTATTGTGATCCCATGCGAATGTTTTATCTCCTTCATTTTGTTACATGTGAAAATTGTTTTTGTCTCCTATTCAGCTCACGGCAATTGCAAAGGTTGAATTGAGGCAAACAGCCTTTTTATTATTGTTTTTTTTTTTTTTCTGAAAACGTTCCAAAATGGACTAACACAATGACGCTATTAGGCTAACAATATTACGCTTCTGAAAAATCGCCTTTGATGTTTAAAAACAAATCACGGAGAGTGGAGTGCCACAGGAAGGTCACAGGCGTTTTCTCATGAACTATCACTGTTTGTTACCTACGCAGTACTCGAGCAGTTTGGCCATTCCTTGCCGCTAATCGGGGATATTTTCACAAATCAAAACCATTTGCGCCACAAATAACAGGCTTGTGGACCATGTTGATGGGGCTCCGTACGCCCATCTGGCCAGACCGACGGGTCTCGTTGGAGGTGAAAGTGCTAATTAAGTTCTGTGGAGAGAGCCGCCTCCGATCCCCGCAGCGCTTTTCCCAGCCTAGTTGTCGGTTGCCAGAGTGCATCACGACCAGACAAACGCGCCTGGAGAAAGGAAAAAGACAAGCAAGGTGTCCTCTACGTTTGGGTGTCTTGACCAGCGCAACAAGTTCCAACCCCATGACATCGCTAGGGTGTGGCCAGTTTGCTGATACCCCAAACTTCCCCTTAGTGGCCTCACCTTCATGTAACCTAGGGACCTCAAGAGCAGATAAAAACAGAGGGCTTGGGGAGCTTTAGGACAGCTGAGAGAATTGTGAGCAGCCTCCTTTCTATTATCCTCACAACCAAAAACAACAAACAGAAGTGCATATTTGTCAATTTATATTATAAACCTGATGGGGGGTGGGGGTAGGGGGTGATTAAACAAAGGTATTACGTTGGACATCTGTTTCAACAGACCTCTGTGTCCGAGTAAAAGTCATGACACCACACAATAGACACACACGACTGCATTAAGACAAAACCCTCGGTGCCAAATGGAAAGTGAGGCAATGCAAACCTCATTACATGTTTATTTGAAGATTATATCAACCAAATGATCTTTCCAGTTGTTACCAGCATGATTACACCGTGTGGGTGTTTATTATCTAAACGCAGTTGATTGGATTTTAATGAGAAAGCGAGGAATGATGGAGTAAATCATTAACTGTGGGTCCGGATCCAAAAGTGCGTTATGAAAGTCATCATCGGTGCCATCTTGTTTTCGTGTTATGCATCGAGGATTTAAGTTTTTACTTGCTTTTTTTGGTCAATATTTTGCTTTTATTCTACTTCCCGTACGTGTCCTAATACTTGCACGCTAGACTGTGTCCCGATACTTTTCACGTTTTCATTTTCGGTCGACATCCCAATACTTTTGTCCATAGTACACATGTAATGGCGCCAATTATTTCGTCATCCCTTTTCATTACTTGTTCATGCCCCATTAGTTTTGTCTGGATGTCACCTTTTTCACTTGTTAAAGTCCCAATTCTTTTATTGTCATTTTCCCGTGTCCCACATTTTCTTCACGTGTGTTCCACATCTTGTCTCGATTTTGTGTTTTCACAAACTCTCCCTTTGCTTCACTTCCTAAATGTGTCCCATTACTTTTGCGCATGTAACCTGATAAGTCGACTGTTTTGACATGCAAGGGGTGGTCGCGCGCATCCCACCCCAGTCCCCGATTTTCACAGGATATTCAAGCACTTCATAGCCCCGCCCATGCGTTCAGCGCCAGGCTAATTCTATGTCAATTAATTAGCATAAAAGAGCCAGCGCGTTGCCCGCCTGCTTCGCAACCCCACAATAACACCCCACCAGAGACCCTCCTCAACGCCAAGGTATGCAAATGTTAATTAGGAAATGATGCATCGCACGAGGCTTTAAAGTAATCACCTCCCCGGGGAGCGAGTTTTACTATAAAATTTGTCTCATGTTTACTAACAGACTTGTTGCCCACAGGGAATGTATGGAGCACACTGCAACAGTCATTCATTGAATTGATTAAGATCAGTTTAGTTGCCTGGGTCTTTTTTTTTTTTTTAAAGCAGATTTTGTACTTCAAAGTGTGTCCTCATTGACGTGCACTGCTTGCACGAACAACATGGCGGAACTGATCTCAAATCCACAGTGATGTAATTTGGTGTCATTTGTAGAATTTTGAAAAGCAAAATAATTGATAACATTTTGGAAAATGGGGCCATAAAATAATGGGTTCCATTTTCATGTCTCTGTGCAGAGGCGCGTCAGACCCGTTATTGGTAATTTTACAGGCGGACACATGTTGGCAGCTCTGTGAGAGGGAGGTCTGCACCACTGTGGGAGTGATCAGAACAGACTTCAATCACCGCCACTCAGTCTAAGTGGCTCGTTTCATTCCCTTGAAATGTGGCACACTTCTCACGTACTCAAGTCTCGACATGGTGGAAGCACATCTGCACTGTGAAGGTGGAGACTGCATACCCCGCCCCTTTCCCCAATGCCGATCATTCATATACCACCCATGGAATAATTTCTTAAATATAATAATGATTCAGGGGATTTGATGCCCGCTGTTGACATATTTATGAATGAAATACATCCGATCGTTTGTCTACCCCGAATCAATGTTTGACGTAGTCTGAGTAGATCTAAGGTTTATACCGACTATCTGACAGTCGTATCTCCAAGTAATTCCTTCTGGTGCGCCGGAAAGCCCAGGTTGGCGCAGACCGGTCTGCCAAATGAGCAAATGTGGAGCAAATATGAGATGCACCGCCTACGAAACGACAGTCCGATGTGCACAAGTAAGCACCATGAATGCTATCAGGGTGCAACAATGTGATTTACGAGGTAATATTCTTAATGTGCGAGCGGGACACTAGTTACCCATCAAAATCGAGTGTGCACCGAGAGACAAAAAGCATCAGCTGTCATCACTCCCCATCAATAATGGGGGATTATTGGCGCCCTATTGATGCGGCCTTGCATCAGCATTTCACTTAATTTAGATTATTTTTTAATATATTTCCATTTCCTTGAGGCGACGTGTGTGTGTGTGTGCTAATCCTCACATTAGGAAAAAAAAAAGTTGATTGCACCTTGAATGTAGAAATAAAATGAGATGTCCAATCTTTGTTGTTAAATGTCATCTTCCTCATGAAATGTCAGCAGCACAACCTTTGTGTCACCTAACATTTATGAATAGTGTGATGCACACACAACCGGGCTTATTATTGAAGAGGGTGAAATGAAGAACCCCCTCAGACACTGTCACTCAAAAGGCAGCATCATTTTTAATTTCTACGTTTGGAAAGCCCGCACTTGGTTAGATGAGGGACCGAATGAATTGGCGAGCAAGCATATTGGGCAGGCGGGCAAACATCAGGGGCTCTCATACAGTGCCGTGGGAAAGTATTTCAAAGCAGCGCTGACAAAACACCGATCTAAACTTTCTTTGACCTTTTTCACATAAAGAATAAGACACAAATACCCAGTCAAGGATGGTGAAAAGTTGTGTGACAAATGCATTTTCAACGTTGCATTTCTTTGAAGGTGGGCGCTGATTTACGTTGCTTTTGTTGTTAGCATAACAACGACGAAGGCACTTCCTCTTTGGAGAGGAAGCAGCCTGCACAGGCACACAGTCAGTAGAGTTCTTTTTGATAAGTCAAACGTTTTTTTTTTTTTTGGTGTCTTTTGTTTTGTTTTTGAAGTCGCATTGTCGACGTACAACAGCAGGAAACAGGACCGGCACATACACTCTTTTCTTTACAACTCGCCATTTCCTCTTGTTAGCTCACACACATAATCAACGTCATTTAACAATGACCACCTGGCTAACATTTTTGAAAAAAAAAAAAAAAGTATTAACGATCTTAAAGAGCTTCACTATGTAGACAGATTTAAATTTATAACTGGTATTGACAAACAAAATTGTGATGTTTACGAAAATGTATGTTAGGTTTGCTGAAGACGAAATCGTCTGATGTCTACTAAACTGCTGCTGATACGTTACTACGTTTTCGCGTGGTAACGCAATGTGTGACCAACAAGATGGAGGGGTCGCGGAGTTGTTGATGACGGACTGGCCAACAGAAAAAGAGGAGGCGCTACTTCCTGTAGCGTGATAACATTGTCCTCCTGCTGCGTGAACACTTCCTACGCCGCAAAACCCGGAGCTAATTTTAGCAAAGATAACACACGGCGAGCGACATGTGGTGTGTGTCCTTTAATGGCGACTTCTCAACAATCAAAATGGAGGTTAAGACTCACTCAAGGTGTCCTTTGGGAAGTCTTTAAAGACACAGACAGGAAGTAGGCACCAGTCACATCCAAGCGCCAACTCAGGCAGTTTTTTCAGTTTCAAAGCAAATGACCAATTACCATGCTAATGGGCTACTAGCCCAAAATAACGATCCTTTTATTACTTACTTGGAAAGCTAATTAGCATGAGCAACAAGGGCTGGGCGATTAATTTGTCTTGACAATTTTTTTAGAAGAATCTTAACGTTTTTCTGTGAGAGTCATTGGGGAATCTAAGAACAGATATTTACCCATACTACCAGTACTGATTTTTTAGAAATGTTCCTTTTAAAGAGGGACGCCCGGAACTAATTGAGGCATGACATCTATTCAAGTAGAGGCCACCATTTGAGGCAATACAGCGTTTGATTGATTTACTGACAATACCATCTCGACAAAGTGCAATTAAATTTGGTCCACTTCAAAGGTGAATTGACTCACCATGGTAACCTCCCCATTGGAGTGTCAATGTAACACAAATGGCAACAAGGTCCCTAACGCGGGATGTGCTTTAAATAAAAAAAAAAAAAAAGGAATATATTTTCACTCCATCTGCGCAATCTCAGCAGCCTCGTGGTGGCGGGTACAGGATGAACACACGCACATGCACACACAGATCGTGAAAGAGGACGCGCTCACACCCCGCTAACAACTTCACACTAGCCCACATGCTAAGGCCACACAAGGCTAATTCGATTCCGCGTTGTCAACGAGGTAACAGAATGATTCTCCTGGGTCGGGGGGACTCATCATACCCAAATTGTTTCACCAATGTGCGTAAAAATGGCCTACCCTAACCCTGCCACCCCCTGAAACACTAGTCTACTCTTGAAACCCTTACCTAAATTCCTAAATACAGTCAAACCTCGGTTTTCGTCCATAATCCATTCCAGAAGGCTGTTCGAAAACCGAAATTGTTCGAAAACCGAAACCACGCTCTCTTTAAAATAAAAATGTTTACTGAACACGTCTGCTCACAATGGAAAGCAACACGAGGAAGCGTCACTTTCTCGTGTAAGGAAGGCGAGAGGAGTCAAATGGTGCATTCAAGTGCACTCATTTTGTTTCGAGAACCAAAATTTGTTCGTCATCTGAGGCGTAAAAAACTCGAAATTTTTGGTCGAAAACCAAATTGGTCGAGAACCGAGACGTTCGAAAACCGAGGTTTGACTGTACCATTTTGAAACCTAAACCTCATTTTAAAACCTTCAGACCACCCTTTTAAATCCAAGTTTCTCTTGAAAACTGAATCTGAAATTCCATTCCTTTCTTGAAACCTGAATACTGTTTTAAACTCCTAACCCGACCCCCCCATCTTAGTTTGAAACCATAACCTGGTTTTAAAACCTTATATTGAAAGCCTATATCTTGAAACTCTAATCTTGTTTTAAACCCCCAATCCGAGTTTGACATTGTCATCTTGCTTTAAAATCCTGTTTTGAGTCCCCAATTTGATTTTGAAAACTTAATTTGAAACTCTAACCTTGATATCAAACCCTAATCCAATTCCTAAAAGATAGCGTCGTGTCCATGCTCAACCTTTAAGTAGTACAAATGCTTTGATACGATTTACATGTTGATGAATGTGAAGTCAGTCACCTCAAAGAGAAATTGTAAACGGATTAGGAATTGGGATTAGTTCAGAGCAGAAACCCCAAGTCATACATCTTCTCATTAACGTCAAATATAGACAGTAATAAATGTTTTTCATGGACATAATTGTCGCTCACAGAAACATTTTCTGTGCGAGCTCCAAACAACAACAGCTGCTTGCTTTAACTCGTCGCTTTTAAGTGGGAGCTCATTTGCATAACACTTTCACACCTTTGCGTGTACTCAAATAGGAAGTCAAAGCGGTTCAAAAGATAACATGGAGCGTTCGCCCTCCCTAATGTGTCTGCTGGATGCATTAAAAAAAAAACAATAATCTCTGTTAACACTTATTTTATTTTGCTGCAAAATGCTAAACATTTAACAATGGGAAAACTTGCTCTAAAAAAAAAAAAGTTTTTTAATGTAGCAACAATATACTACTTACACGTAATTGATTTTTTTTAATGCTGACATTTACGCTAATGTTAATCTTTTTCTTGGGAAAAGCAAAAACGCAATATTTGGTGACGGGATGCTAATCACTGAGGGCTAGCTAGTACATTGGCACAAAGTTACCATTTTTATTTACAACCGCTGGCATTTCCGGTTTCATTCTGTGACAAAAACGATAACAGAATATTTTGACTAAAAATAAAGATCAATATTTTGAGTCAAATGGTTTTCATTGGATAGCGGTGATACGCTAATCACTGAGACTAACCAACACATTAACATGTTTCCATATAGGCTAGTTTAAACGCCAGCATCGTTATTTTCCAACAAAACTGATCAACAATAAACAACATAACAGATTATTGATATTTTACTGAAACATTAAATCATTTTCATTGGCCAGCAAAAATTCACGAAAGGCTACCTAGCACATCAACATGAAGTTTCCATTCCATTCATTTATAAATGCTAACGTTTACACCATGCTATTTTGCAACAAAAATGCTTGACATTCAAACATTTGGCTTCATACAAGACAAGGTTGGAAAATGTCACAGCATTGCTGAACGATGCTAGCATGTTGCTATGACATGAAACCCGCTCACACGCACACAAATGCAGCGAGATTCCATCACACAATCACAAGAACACATGCTGCTTGGAACAGGCGATGAAAGAATTTGTTCTAAACTGCGACGGCAGCGATGACGACAATTGCGCGTCTGGCATTTTAGCTCCTTGTATGCTCGGTGCCGGGATCGTTTGATGATGTCTGGCTTGATCAAACGGCCACGTTTCTTCTGCTGTGCAATTGCCTGCCGTCTCCAGAGACTCGCTAATCTGTCATTGGACATGTTCATTAGCCCCTCTGTGTGTGTGTGTGTGTGTGTGTGTGTGTGTGTGTGTGTGTGATAACACAACAGGTATTTGTTCACACCGGGAATCCACAGGAAGCGGCGCATCACGTTGCCATATGACGAGATCAGGAAGAAGAGACTCAATTAACACACGTTTTGATCCCGGGGAAGCTCAGCGCTTTACAAACTAGGATCAAACCATTTCGGCGGCAGCGTGAGAAGCAACAGATGCCGGCAAACAAACATCAAACAACAAGGTTGACACTGTCAAGCTAACACACTGACAAAGATAAGCGGCAACTCGTGGCAAAAAAATAAAAAATAAACTAGAATAGGAGCAGCCTCGTGTAAAATGAAATCTTCACACAAGAACGCTAACAGAGCGTGTGCGATGAATGAGCGCGCCTTTCCTAACTTGATTCCGAGCGAGATGCGAGGGAATGTTTGACAGTAAAAAATAAACACAAAGACGTGATTTTATCGTAGGTTTGCAACTCAAAAAGTCAAATCAAACCTTGTGATTTAAACAACACATGAGCATGTGAAGAATGACAGCAAGGTTGTTAGCACCAAGCTAAACAACTGAGCAAGGTCTCGTGTTGCCATCACTTTCGAAACACAGTTTGCATAATTGCTGGTACCCTTAGGCAACATTAGCATCTTCATTAGCACCGCTGTCAGTGCGACTTTAAACAGAAACTAAACCCTAGATGTCAAAAGTATTTTTTTATTGTCTTCTTTCCTGTGAGCGACACTGCTAGCATAATTTCATAACAGTAATAATATAATGCATGTCAACCCAACAACAATAACGTGATGTTTAAGATAAACAGAAAATTGGAGCTGAGCCAGCGATAATCCTATCAATTATAATAATTCTACAATAATAGCAACAAAGTGCTCCAATTTAACAATTGTTCTATTTCTCCAGATAAACTGACGTTAATGTTTTGGTGCATCCTTTGTGTGCAAATCCAGCGTGTTGAAGCGTGATCAACAGTTGCCACGGTAACGCATATTCACTCGCATGTGATCTGAAACTCAATTTCATCACAGCACGTCCGAGATCATACCGTCTTTTGTTTGCCATGTGCAAATATCAAGAAGAAAGCAAATCCCCCTACATAATAATCACCAAAAATGAACTTAAAGGGCATATTTGCTTCAACTTAAAAAAAAAAAGGTGACACCTTATACAAACGCCACATTCAATTATTTTAAAATGAAATATGTTTTTGTCACATTTCTACATATTATTAAGGTTTATGTAATTAAATAATCCATAATTCATGCAAACAGCGTCGCCCTGGGGTAAAAAGGTCAATAAATTATGCAAAACGTATTCAAAGTTGCTCTTCGTTTGGACCAAAGCACAATCATCATTATTCAAATGAGCTGCCACTGGAGGCCAAAGCCAATGATTTAAAAAATTAAACTGATTCAAATGTTGTAATTGGGGTAGCAAGGCTCTTATTTGATGCAAAATCTTGAGTTGGACAAGGAATACTTTCAGTTCACTTTGTTAAAAGAATCCCCTCACCCCAGTTACATTTAGCGTTGCCGTTTGTGTCATGAGCATCACTGTTAGCAGAACTGTTAGCAACGCTTACAGCATCACTGTTAGTAAATTCTTAGTTAGGTTAATAGAAACGTCGTTAGCACCGAGTAGATAGAATTTGCAGTCGCCATTGAGAAATTCACCCATTCGCAGATTGTTTTTTTTGGGGTGGTACCTCTCGGAAACCCCTGTTCAGACTTTTTCTTTGCTCTGATCCCCAGTTTATTGACATTTTTTCCCCTCCCCAAAAAATTCCTGTGGCAATTATAAAGAAGCGACAATTATTTGTGGGTTTTTGCTATTTTTGTGGGATAGGAACCCAACCCAATCGCACGCCACTCATTTTTTGCTACGTTCTCAGCAATGTGGTTTGTACCATTTCTTTCCAATATTCTTTGCACCGGTCTTAGCATTTTTGTTAGCACTACAGTGATTTGGCTTTTTATTTTCTTTTTCAAGATTGTTAACCCCACCGCTACGATAAATGTTAGCGCTTATGTCAGCATAGTTTACTACCTTACAAGGACGGTATTTGGCTTATTCATCTTATTGGCTGGTAGAGGTCATGTGGTTTTATTGACATGTGGCGTCTATTTTGACTTCTGTTACCAAATACGGTCCATTGTGTTAGAAAGGTCGATTATATTGTTGAGGATTTATTAGCCATTTTGTTTTGTTTGACACATTTTTTTTTCAAAATGCATCTTCTTGCTCGCGCCTTGACATTTTGATGATGGAATTAAATGAGGGATGCTACTGCTAACAGATCCCAGAACTGGTCTCACCGGGTCTGTGTCAGTCAAAGACCAATTTCTGATTCTCGCTCCTGATGAATGATGGAGGTGAAGGGAGTTCAAGGCAGGGGGATGAAAAAGTTTGAGGGGGGGTTCAAGGGGTGTCTGATGAGCTCCAAACAGGTTTCTCCTCTGGGAAGGTTATCACTGGAGCTATTCCAGAAAAAAAAAATTACTATATGCTGCTCGGTTATCCATCATGCCGCAAGCAGGAGATTCATCGCCAGGAATTAGGAGAGCGGACCTGGACATCTTTAGCATGGGCGTGGGAGGGGGAAGCACATCGACAACGTTTGAGGTTTCCGTCACTGAATTTCATCATCACAAGATCTCAGTGTGGACCAGGACAGCATCGCTGTTTGTAATAAATCAGTTTGAATTTGCAGGTTAGATAAGACACGCATGTTTGATGGATTGCGGCCTGCACTGTATGCTGGCTTTATCTGATCCACTGCGCGAGCTGGAATGGATCACGCCGAGGGGAGGGAAATGGATTTCTTCCACTTGTAGAAAAGGATTCATGGCATCCACAGGCTGAATTTAATTACTATTCAATTGGCGTAGTAATAGCAAACCGATGGTAAAAATATTGCAAAAATGACAACACTTCTATCCAGGCAAAAAAAACAAAAAAAAAATGCTAGGAATTATGCCAACAATAGCAACCGGTTAAATGCAGAGGTTTGTCATTTCGATTAAATAATTCAGGCCAACTATTTCCATGTGATGTGATCGATTTCAATCAGGTTGGTATATGTGCCATTACATTTAATCAGGACAGCCATTTTACAGACGTGCAGAATTAGTATACCGATTTGCCCTGTTTATTAAGGTTGAGGCATTCGGTGAGCCTTTTTTTTGGGTTAAAAATGAAATCGGAACTCAATTAATCAGAACACAAGGCTCCACGGAAACCCGGTTATTAATTCTAGAACAAATGCAATCCATTACACTCCCAGTGATGCTACACATAGTCCCAAAAATGATACCAGAAGTGATGCTAACAATTCTGCTAGCGAGCACAGATACAAAAATGAATATGTTAAGACTTGCGTTAGCGCCTGGTTGTTAGCGTTAGCAATCGGGGCTACATTGTGGAGCTGTCATATAGTTCACATTCTGGATAGATTTTCCTAGTTTTCATGGGGTCTTTGATGGAAAGCTAGTTTCAAAAGGTGGAATTGCATCTTTTATCATACACATTCAGTACGTTGGGCACATTCCATGCGCAGTCATGCGTCAGTCTGGCTGGCTTTGTGTCTTTTTGGCACACTGGCACACTGACATATTGAATACAGTACAATGGAATAGAATGAATTGCCTCCGGGCCCGACATAAAGCGAGATGAAGTCAGCGACCCCGGTGGCTTGAGGCCGCTTTAATTGAGTCTTTCTTTCCCTGAACGTGAAGCCGAAAGAGCCGCGAGACAAATGAAAATGCCTGAAAAGAGATTGTCTCCATAAACAAGCTGCTGTGTTAGCTTTTAACACACTTGTTAATCAGTGAAATATACCTTTACAGCCACGGCAGGCTTACATTTTATTCGGTTCACGAGCTCATCATATGCATTATGGAAGAAGTCAGCAGACGTTCGCTCGAGGACGAAAAGCCAAAGGCAATTAAAAAGCTTGTTAAAATGTGACGTCTTCAATACTAAACCTACCTACAGTTTATTGCATGACCTTTTCTGCTAGACATGCGATTCATTTATGAAACCATTATTTCATTTTGTCATGTCTTCATTCGTTATTTTCTTGTATTGGATATACAGGATTCCATTTATTTAATTGAATTTTTTTATTTTGTCACATTTACATTTATTTGATATTTAATTTACTTGTATAGTGATGCTATTTTACGAATAATATTTATGATTACACTGGTAAACACATTTTTCAAAATATTTTAATGCGATTGTTGCTTTTTCTTTTTGCCCTAATTCAAATTCGGCCCTCAATTTTACATCAGGTTTTCATCATCATAAATAAATAATACAGTTAGATATTGAGAAATATTTAGGAAATTAAGGTTCGGGTTCAGCAACAGGTGGATGTTTTTCCTGAAAAGTCATAGCTCTAAATTACATTTATTATAATTTATTTTTGTCCCATTTTGACTATAGAAATACTGTATTTCCATTGGATCTCAATACTGTAGCTAGCGTACCTAATGACGTGTCCCGCGAGTGTCCATGAAGGTGAAGTTGAAGGTGAGTGGAGGTGCAGTAATCCTTGCGGGTGCGCTGTTGGTGTCTGTGGCTCGTCAGGTAGGTTAACACCTCACTGTGAGCCCCCACCAGCAACATGGCGGAAGGATGTGAGCGTCTAGAATGAGGCCTGGAGAGCCCGAATCAAAAAGTCAGTGAGGATTTGAGGGGGGATTTGCAGCATCCCGCTTGCACGCGCTGCCTTCACCTTGACATTAGCGGTTGCTTGGCAACAACAGCAACAACCACACAATTGACCAATGAAAAGCCAAACTTGGGCTGTGTTGGGGATCACTCACTAATGACTTCTAAAGCTGACTAAAAATTCCAATCAAAGTTTGGCCAGTTATTAGCGACGAATTGGTTATGATTCCACATGAAGCAATCACAATAAGGAGGGTTGTTATATCGTGGATTACAAAAGCCCATTTGTGCCAGTATTAAATCAGTAAACACACCTTGGAAAAGGAGGGGGGAAAAACAGGAAAGGCAAAGCAACATCCCCCCCCCAAAAATTTGAAGATACTAAGTCATAATTACAAGAAACTAAATTTAAATTGTAACTTAGCCACAATGATAGTCTCTCAGAACTATGATTTAAGGACCGTAAGCATCAAGATGGCCCACATTTCACTAACAAGCTCACTTTATGGATGTTTTCCTTTGGAAAATGAAACTAGGATTCATTTTCAATATCATCAAACAGACCGTTATGGAGCAATCTGGTAATAACCGGTTGTGCCTGGAACGCTCCTTTTCCATCCCCCACGGTCGATTTGCTACCACATTTTCGTGTGACGACAGTTCCAGAAGTGGACACAAAATTCATGATATAGCCGCTGTGAGTGAAGGAATGTACGACTCAACATATACTGCATTATTGCTGTTGGGTGGAACACTGTCCCCCAAATCCAAAATGCAGACCTTACGGGGGGGAACCCACCCACACACCCACACACCCACACACACGTGTAACATGTAACATGACAGATCATAATTTTGTGTTTTATAATAATATAAACCAAATCACACCTAGCAATTTAGGAAAAGTAGACAGCATGCTTTTCCAAACTACATTAACAATACTATAAACCACAGGTGTCAAACTCAAGGCTCGGGGGCCAGATCTGGCCCATCACATCATTTTATGTGGCCTGTAAAAGCAAATCAAACATGTCAACTTCTACCATGATTGCTAAAATCTGGACCAAAATTCCAATTTCTTATATGTAATAAATAAGAGAGATATTGTAAGCATTTTCTCTCATGTACAGTAACGTAAACAATCGTTGAATCAAACATTATTCTTGACTTCTTTAAATGCTTTCACAGTCATAACGGCCCTCCAAGGAAAACGGTCACTTCAATGTGGCCCCGCGACAAAAATGAGTTTGACACCCCTGCTATAGACAAAGCTGAGGTTAGCATTAGCATTTTAGCTTGACCCTCGGCAAGCGTTCCAGTTTCCCATCTGGCACCATTGCTAAAATGCCCAACACTGGTGTCAAAACAGTCGTTAACTTCCATCCATCCATTCATTCTGTGCACCACTTATCAAGCAATCGCCCCTTTCAAACCATCACTCGCAAACTCTTTTTCAAAGAAATAAGCAGTAGAACACTGTACATATAGTAACATACATGTAGGAGGCAGAAAGAAATCTGCATGCCCTTACCTTATCATGCCGCACAACTTGCTTGCGCCAAATGAGGAAATAGCCGGAGCTTATCACTTCTCCGATGTTTAAGAGCATTTACAGATTTGTTCTCAAGCTATTTTCACTTTAAATGAGTTCATTCTGCATCAAAATGATAGACCAAGTGAGGACGGACGCCTGAGCCACCACGGGGAAATGTGCTCTTCGACCACCTTTGACATCCGTAGACTCAAACAGAGTCAAACTATTTGAAATCAGGACTAAAATGATGATTACGTGTATTTTTTAGATTTTCTTCTGCAGCCATCACTTTTAAGTCCGCACCTCTAAAATAAGTGAGAACTTTCAGACCGTTCGAGAGGACCTTTGCTCAGTGTATGATTGCTGATTTGAAACACCTGTGCATCCAGGTGCGACTTGATCACTAACATTCACTCAGTCAAAAATGTCACGTATGGGAAATAGGAAAGTAGTAGATTGTTAGTGCTACAGACTGCAATAGAGCGAACACAAACGCATTTAAAAAAAAAATCATCTGCAAACCAAATATTTTGAAGTGTAATGTTGGAAATATTAAAATGTGAGGTAAAAGGTAGCCCGGGTCAACGCTAGTTAGCATGCTAGGCAGCTAAAAAATTGCTTTGCTGAAAGGTCATTCAATAGGTGCAGCTTTAATCTCTTAAGTTATGGGGTCGTGACCCGGGGGGGAGGCGGACATCAAAGTAGCATCGGGGAGCTTGCACCGGGCGGATGCGCACCTCCCATATAAGGGCGATGTAATATCAGAGTGGCGCTGACCCCTTTTCACCCTGACATCCCTGTGCGAGCGCCTTTCATTTTGACGGCCATCAAAGCGGACGCCGGTGATGGAGTGCCTCCTAATTCTCGGGGAGGCTTTGTCATGGAAAGAGGAGACGGCTTTGGGATGCTTCCACAGGAGCACCACTGTTAGCTCATTATCCAAAATGTTAACATCCTCGTATCCATCTGTATTTAAAATGCTGCAGGCATTCACTACGGTAGAAAATTGCTAGAACTGGTAGAGAGAGATGCATAGAAGGATGAAAATGAGAGTACAGTACAGAACATCATCCCAACAGGTTTGGTGCACCTGCACATACACACAATCTTGTTTTGTTATTTTATATATCACCTGTACATGTGCAGCTGCAGATAGATGCTCTTATTTGGATGGGACCGGGCTGTGGACTGCATGTCAAACAGCAGAGGCCGATAAGAGGAAAATGGAATGTGCTGTGAGCAGATGGAATCGAAATAAACATATGTTACGGGCACATTTCGGTTCACTCTTGCCAAGTTGAGAACATCAGGAAGTTATTTTCTGCATTATCTGTCTCTGTTCAGCAATTGTAAGAAGACATGATTTAAGTACGTACACGACCAGAATGTAGGCACATTAGCATGTACAATAAGTGAATGGCATGCTAGTCAAAAAGTACGCTGTTGAAAAATAAGATCGATAGCCCAAAGTAAGTAAGTAGGAATAAAGGTATCGGTACGTCCAAGAAAACACGTCCCTTAGCATGAAGGCAGAAAGAACTTGACTCAAATTGAAGTCATGTTACAAAGTTTGCTAGCAAGAAAGTATAAGTGTGAAAGGGCAATGTGTAGGAAGAACAAATAGCGCGCTAACAAATGTGAAGAAAGCAAAAGACTAAGTATGCACACTATCCATTAGCAAGTTTTAGCTAGTTCACAAGTTTTAGCTAGTTAGTCGTTAAGTACGTATGTTGGTTCTTATGGTAATTTTCCACTGTGCTTCCATCACTATGTACATGTGTTGGCAAGTACATCTTCTCCTGAGTGCTTAAGTTAAACAAGGCGCGCAGCTACGCCTTTCTCTGGCTGTGTAGCTTCGCAATTTACTCACCTTCATGGGAGATCCCCACCATAGGTGGAGCAACCTAAAATGTGGCCATTGCCTGGCAAAACTGGCCTTTCTTGCCATCTCCCATCTGCTCCAGCACTTTTCCTCTTACGTGATCCAGAGGCTCCAGTAGGTCCACTAATTTAATATTTGATTGATAAGCACATGAGAAATTTAAGTACTGTGAATGTATGTTGGTCATCTCCCATCTGCTTCAGCACTTTTCCTCTTACGTGCTCCAGAGGCTCCAGTAAGTCCACCAATTTAATATTTGATTGACTGATAATCACATGAGAAATTTAAGTACTGTGAATGTATGTTGGTTTGTCTGCACATAGAAGGAAAAGGCAAAGGTTTTCTGTCCAGGTGGTGGTTGCTGAACCAATGTGGAAAAGCTAAAACTTTGGTAAGGCGTCAGAAGATGTGCGGAAGCGCAACAGATGCTAGCAAAGTTGAAAGGTCAAAGCGGTGTGCTCATTCGAGAAAGACGATTCATGCTCAGCAGGTGGCAAAGTCACCATCAATCATCACTCAACTTCCTGAGAGGTCAGACAAAACCCTCGACGACGACCCTCTGACCCCCACGCTCGTCTTCACTCTCCACCAAGTCAACTTCCATGACACGTGAACAAGTTTTGGTTTTAGCTGAGCTGCTCGCTGTTGATGAATGATTTTGCTAGCTTGGTTACTTGACCTGGAGTTGCTTGAGTCACAGTAATGAAAATATAAACAACCTCCATCCCCAAACCCTTCTATTCATATTCCGCCTGCATCGCTGCCGTTTTACTCCAGGTATTTAAAAAAATGGTTTTATTGCCAACTTTCAGCCAATGACCGCAGAAATGAGACCAAGGTCACCAAGCAGAGTCGACCGAGATTTCATTTACATTTAGAACAAAATGAAACAAATAAAGCTGCTACTGAAAAAAATTAAAAATCTGAATTCCATTGTAAATGACTGCACCCTCATGCTAATTGGTGACGCGATGATCTTTCCACTACAGTGATGAGGCAGATGGCGTTGTCGTCTTCCCAGGTGACATCACTTCGTCCTGACATCTGCTTCCAAGCTGTTGACACATGACCTTCCTCTCGGAGGTCGTCAATGGCTCTTCCTTACTTCGTGTTCTTTTCGGGATGGAAACACTTGAACCATTTGAAATTTGGCTGCTGCTACACAGCGTTTCGGATAACGCATTGTCGGGAGGCATCCTCACACTTCGAAAATGAGTACCTTTCAGTAAAGTAAAATCATAAACATAATTATAAATAAAGGAAATTAAGGCAACTATTACACTGCACGCTTTGTGTAAAAAATGGAATACAGTGGTGCCAGCTGTATTGCTAAAATTATGCTAACTGCCATATGGGTAACAATTTTGCTATCAAAGCACTAGCAGCATCGCCAATAAGAGGACATGCTGCTAACAGCATTGATAGCAATGTTGCTAATGTTGAAAACAAAAAAGCCAACAGTGCTTCTCGAAATGTTGCTTATTAGGCACTAATGATGACAATCTTAGCAAGAACGTACATTTTATTCTACATTTTGATATGTACACAACAAGCGACTTATGATAACATGTCCAAGAAAAATAAACAATTGCACATCAGCTTCCACTTTTCGTCCTACTTTAAAAATAAAATAAAAATAAAAATCAGGATACAAAGATAGATCCAAGATGACCGATCGCTCACTCCAAAGTGGCCACGGCGGCATTTATAGTCCAAACAGAACAGAGGAAGGAGTACCAGGACTTCATGAAATACTGTAGTATTACAAAGACTATAAGCAAAAGTATACTTTCTGCGTGTAAAATATGACATCATCATGATTATCATCATCAGGCACTTCGCAACGCCGCAACTAGCGCAGAGACAACCTATTTTCCATCACATCTGTTACTGTGGCGACCACACACAAATTTCATTTTGTACGCACAAAACGGAAAAAATACATTAAAAATACAATTTAAGAAGTTTCACATGTTTAAAGAGTACTATGATGATGATGCTGCTAACTAGTGACCTAGCTCATTAGCATCCAGTCTGGAACGCAAAGTATGATGGCAAAGTTTGATTCCAAAACTTTTATGGCTTCTTTGGAGAGTTCAATTAATGACTGCAATTTACTTCACTTCATGTTAGCATCTTAACTTAGCCTAGCTAAGCTTTTAGCAGGGGCGAAGGTAATCTTTTGACAAAAACAACACGGAATGGAATTATTTTGAATTGGGAGTAACTGGCAACAAGGCTGGCCGCATTCTCTAATTTAGAATGTATTACAAATAATGAACATAATTATTATATGTTGTCAGCTTATGAGTGTGGCAAGCTTTTCAATGATACCATCCTTGTGAAAATAGGCTAAAGATTAAGAAAGTTATGTGGCCATCTCTTGCAAATTTCCCAAGCTTGCAGGGAGAGAGTTATGGGAACATTTCATGCAGATTGCAGCTTGTGGGCACATGCTCATCATTTAGAATGAATTCTGATTCACTAACATACGCGGGTTGGTGAGAAGCAAATTGGCCAGTCCGTAAGTGTCATCAACGGGTGATTTTGTGAACATGTACTTGTGAGCAGAGGGATAACATTTCGATGGATTTATTAGTGAATGAGGTCCAAAGATGCTAACAATGTCCTATCATTGTTTCTGACAGATTTGCTCACGGCGGCGCCAGCAATGTTGCCAACAATGATGCTGAAAAGGGGCTGTCAGTGTTGCTCACAAAGTGGTAGCAGAGTTCCTAAAATAGATGCTAACAGCAATGGGAGTAATGTCGCCACCAGTAATGGTAACCAGCTTGTGGGCACATGCTCATCATTTAGAATGAATTCTGATTCACTAACATACGCGGGTTGGTGCGAAGCAAATTGGCCAGTCCGTAAGCGTCATCAACGGGATGGTGATTTTGTGAACATGTACTTGTGAGCAGAGGGATAACATTTCTATGGATTTATTAGTGGTTGAGGTCCAAAGATGCTAACAATGTCCCGTCACTGTTTCTGACAGATTTTCTAACGGCGGCGCCAGCAATGTTGCCAACAATGATGCTGAAAAGGGGCTGTCAGTGTTGCTCACAAAGTGGTAGCAGAGTTCCTAAAATAGATGCTAACAGCAATGGGAGTAATGTCGCCACCAGTAATGGTAACGAGGCCCTGACAATGTCGCTAAATACGCATCAACCGCTAACAGGGCCGCGATAGTCTCGCTAAAAAGGTGCTAGCAGTGTTGCGTGTTACCTGACAACACACGCTAGTTCGCTAGCATATTAACACTCAAAGGCCCAATTGTGTCAAAGCGAGCTAATTTGTGGTCGTCTTTGCATCTGCTTTTCTTTCTTCTAGCGCGGGCAGCAGGTGGCTGCCGATGAAAAATTCAGTGTGAGAGAGCAGCTCGTGAGAGGAAGCGGAGAGGGGTTGGGGGGTGAGTAGCAGGACGAGGGTGACAATGAAGTGGGAGAGGGGGGAGGATGATGAAGGCACGGAGGTGGGCTAATGAACAACAACATTGAAAGCCCGGAGCAGCAGGCAGGCCAGCGAGCCGAGCCCAGAGTGGAGGTGGTGGGGGGATTAGATGTGAGTTAGACAGCAAATCAGAGCTGTCAACACTTCCTAGTAGAGCATCCACAGAGACAGCACCTCATTAATTATTCATGAAGGGGGGGGGTTGTATTTTTATGAGCGACACAGCATGTCCCATTTTTCCATCATTTTTGGGCAGGGGTAGGAAACTCCGGTTCCTCGAGAGCCATATCCTGCCTGTTTTAGATCCCTCCCTACTCCAACATACCTGATTCAATTGTTCATGATCGTTTCAGCCCAAACCGGAGTTCCCTACCCCTGCTTTAGGGGGACAAGTTTTATTTTGGGAGGCGGAACATGGAGTTCACCAAATCAGGACATGGAAGTCGTGGCGATGAATCGGTTATCAACACGGAAGCCAACAACACTGTTCGTTTTCTCTTCTATAGGGAGAACCGAGGAATGAAGAACAGAAAGTCAATGTAGCATAGTATTGAAGAGAAAAAAAAAAAAAAACATCACAAATCCGCCGCTGTACTCTGATCGAGAACATCTCGGTGTTAGCATAGCATTGAGACGGAAAACAAAAATGAAACATCCTTGGGATAGGAAGTTGACTGAACGTAGACATGCTGTTGAGCATGGTAGGCTTAGCCTTGAGGTGGCAAATAATATTAAAAGCCTCCACTGTGCACATTTTTTCCTATTCATTTAATTTGGTAGGATGAAGCGCAAGTAGATCAAATATCACTTTAGGTCACTTGTACGCATCTCACAGCAAGGCATTCTGGGAGGTCTCTTTTTTTGCTGGCGCTGCCACCGTGGGAGGTTACACACATGTGCTGTACACATGCACACAGAGCTGTTAACAGCGATCATCAACTAGTTTTACGATGGCAATTTCCAAGTATTTTGATGACTTTCGAGTTGATCCACAACTCGCAATGCTGACAGAAAGTTACTCTGGATAACCCATACACGCTGTCCAAGGTTTGATTTTTTTGCCGGAGGTCCCGACATTGTTTCCTATCTGGTGTTGACAACATGCTCAGTAACACACGCCAGATGAAAGCTTACAAATTCACTGGAAGATTACAACGATTTCCTTAGTGGATGGATACAGCGTGTAAACTTCAAAATCATGTGTGAAGAAGCTACTTAAGTTGTCGCACAGGTAGCTAAACCAACGGGTGTTGTTAATTTACTATTATTGGCTTGTATGAATAGCAGCGATCGGCGTTTGCCTCAAGACACATCCGCTAGCAGGCTTGCACTAGCCAACTAGCTTGCTAATGAATCCAAAACATTAGCGGCTTGCAGTTTAATATTGTTTCATGAGATTTTTTACATTTTGTCGATATAAAATAATCACTACGATCTTAAAGATAAGCTAATTTAGTGCTGACAAAGCGATCGCTGCACACAGGAACCCAAATTATAGATTGGTCACGGCAGTCTGCCACTTCGCTTGCCGTGTTTTAAAAAATTTCTTTAGTCTCCTTCCTGGCCTAGGTGCATAATTATCTTCGGTTATACCACTCAATGACGCAGCAAGAGTGCGCCATTTTTAGAACAACCCAGAGGCGTGTTATGCAATCAAATGCAAACAGTTGAATGCTATCCACACAAGATGGTGAGCGGGGAAAAACCCAAACAAAAACAAAGCGGAAGTGACTTCACATGTGAACGATCTATTCGGGCTGGCTAGCATGTTAGCCTAGCACTGAGCCGGAAAACGAAAAAATCTGACAACTGTCGCCAGGAACAAAAATGAAGACAAGGTACCGATTGTGCGTGTCAAGCCATGGCTGGAGGGGGTTCGAACAACGGGCCGCACAGTTTTGGGTTCACAGAACGGATGCCGGCGATAAGCGTGTCACAAAATGGACGCCTCGGATGCCAGGCTAAGGTGGGGGCTAACCCTCAAGAATAAAAGAGTCGTCCTTTCTCAGAGCCGATGCGGTTGAGTCTGGCGAGCTGCGAGGGCGAAGGTGGCACGTCGTGGCGGTACGGACCTTTGGGGGATGCCACCGGGGAGGCCAGCACGTCTCTGGGGGAGGCCCGGTCCTTGGCCTCCAGCTCTCGCCGCCTCTGCTCTTGCCGGAGGAGCTCCTGCGCCTCGAGGAGGACCCTGGCGTTGACGTTGGCCACGCTGGGGAAGCCGTTGCGGGAGCCCTGGTAGCTGGAGTAGCGAGGATTGTCCTTGGCCGTCTGGAAGACCTCCCCGGCCGGGTACGACTTTTCCCAAGAGTCCTGAGAGATGGAGCTGGGATTCTTCCGGGGTTGGCTACACACCAAAATAAACCAACATCATCTCATGAACACAAATATCAGAATAGAGATGAAAAAAAATTCAAGTTTACTCTAAAGCTCATCATGAAAATACACTTTGTGTATATAAAACAACCACGCCGCTTTGCCTTCTGCAAGCTTCGTGCTAGCAGACGATGCAAAAGGCCACGGACAGGCTCGTCAATGGCAACCAGAGTCACGGTGTTATGATCTCCGATACAGAGGGACCACATCACTTTTATTTTTGTTTTACATTATTGTATGCATTGTGTATTTTATATTATTATTTTTATTATCAAAACCTGATGTGCGAGAGTAAGTTTTCTTGCATCACCCTGTAACCCGATAACATGGTAAGCTGTCCACTGTAGTGACCGCTGTCCCTCAAAGGGTAAAAAAAAAAAAAAAAAAAAGTTAAAAATTGTTGGCCAGTATAGATCACATTGTAATATATTTTGTAATATTTATGAATTGTGGGTTAGGTTCAGCAACAGGTGGAGTAAAATCCATTTTGTGCAACCCAAAAATCCACCATCAGTTGAGCTGACGCATCGTGCGAGAAAGGAGCCAAGGGTCCAAAAAGCGTCAAACGAGCATCCAAACGCAGACACCGCCAACTGTTTCATCTCCCAGTCTATCAATAATAGACGTGTTTATCAGCCAGCGGGAAGAACCCGTCGTCGTCGTCCTCCTCACACTTGTTTCAATGTGATCACCACGACTGAATATCATCTTTTCAAGGAACAGCGAACACTGCTGCCGCCGCCGCTATCTCCCGCTGCTCGCTGAGTCGCGCCGGAAAATAAAGCTCGGGTTTTCTTCTCTCGCACGCTCCGACGGTTTACAATCTTCTCGTTGGTCACGCTCTCCTTTCATTTGGACAAAGACGGCCTGTGCATGAGCTTGAGGCGCGCACGTGACAAACATATGAACATAAACCAACTATCAGGAACATAATTCACGTACACCAATGTGCATCGTCGAACAACAACGACAAACGTGAACCGATGCAAAACTAAACGGAGAGGCGAACATGAATCAACATAAACAGACAAAAATGAAGCAAACACATCCAGAACACATGAAGGTAGGTAAACATACAGGACATAGACATATCGTAACATGCATGAACAATTGAATGCACAAAAAAATCTGCAAGCATACGTGGAAAATACACAAATAAACATGACACAGACGAATACACGCATTCATACATGAACATCATCTTACCGTGGCAGTGAGCTGTACTGCCGCTGAGCCTGAGCAAAAGAATCTTCCTGCCGTTGACGCTGCATCTGAACCTCTACCGACACCGAGTGACGACCCGGCTGGTGCCCGGCCGCCGCGCTGGGCCCGTTGGACTGGAAACGACACCATATGACATTATCATGATCCATTTGAATACTGTCATAGAGTCACTGGCATTTTCCAAAGACATGACGCTCATTTTTGTTGCTGGAGCGTGTTCTTAGTCAAGACTTGGAAACTTTTGACCTGAGGTATGTGCAGCCAATGGATTCAAATAGTATTTTTGTTTTGGAAAAAAAAAAAAAAAAAAAAAGGGGGATTTTTATTTCAAGACCATATTGCGCAGCCCTACCAACAGTCAATATTGCCACCTAAAACACAGCCTGGACACTTCAAGGTTTTGTTTTGTTTTCTTCTTATTTTATTTTTTACATCCCGCGCCCTCGAAGAGCCAGGCATTTTTTATTCACCAAAAAAAAAAAAAAAAAAAAAAAAAAAATCTACTCATCAAAATCAGCAGCTTCCCACTTACATGGGCCCACCCCCCAAAATAAATAAATAAATCTGTTTTTCTTCTCCAAGTTGATTATTGATTGAAAGTTATTGCTTAAAAAGTTTGAGTGTTATATAAGAGTTACAATCAGAATTTTTTTCAAGCAAACAAGCAAGACAGGGGTGGACCCCCCCCTCAAAAAAAAAGATTACAATCAAACAACGGTTAAGAATGTGACTGAAAACATGACCTGTATAGTTATTTATTTTTTATTTAATAGATAATCCTGCCCCCCATCCCCTGCAGTTGAAATAAAGCAATGACAAAAGGAAAAACAAAAATAAAATTGTATTGTTTTTTTTTTAAATATAAAATTGGGGGATTTTATTTTAAGCACCACCATTTTATTTGTGTCGTCAAGTCTGACTGACAAGTGACAAGGATGACGATGAGCTGCCTGTTCAGGTACACGTGGAGTCACTTACCGGGCCAAGATGATGATGTCATAATGATGATGTCATAACGGTGGTCAGGTGACAACAAACAAGACACGAGGGGACGGAGTGAAGGGAGAAGCATGCTGGACACTCTGACACAAGTTACTGAGGATGATGATGAAGATGTTAGTCAAGGTTAATTCGTGCACTTTGAGCACATCATCACGCCCATATAAGGACAGAGGTTATGCCCCGCCCCCTTCCCTGCACAACATTCGTATCCATCAAAAAGGCTTGGTGCTTGTTTGTGCATTTACTGCACTGTTCATTTGAAAGAATGACCTGTTTATGGATATTCAAACGCTTTAAATTTGGACAGAATTTTTTTTCACCCAAATCTGATTAATCAATTAACTGAAAAAAATAATTGACAGATTGATTTATCAATCCATTTTCCAAACCTTCTCACTAGGGTCGGATTAAAATAATCAAAAGGGAGCAGCTCTTAAACTGTAAAACGTGCAGCTCGTCCATGTGATCGGTTTTGGAATTAGCCGATCTCACTCATGGATGATCGATAGGTTTAGGAAACATCGCATACTCCCCTGATCGAACAGCCCAGTTCATTAAAAAGTATCTTTTTCCATTTTTAAATGTATCACTTGTCTCAGGATATAATTGATTCATTGATTTATCATAATTCTTGAGCACTCCTGGCATAACTAGTGATCAATTATATAGGACCAAAAATAAATAAATAAATAAATAAATAATATATTTAAATGATGGTATTGATTCCTACATGCAAGCAGAGAAATTCCGCGTGAAAAGAAAAAAAAAAAAAGTCCACAGAGACCATCGAGCCTTGGAGGTACTAAGAAAGACCTCGAGGAAGCTCTTAGACCAAGTTTTTTAGTGTGTGAACGAGGAGATCATGCAAATTGATGGCAAAGTTCTGAGACACGGTTCCTGAGGTCTGAAATCTTTCAGTCTTGTTGCCCAAGCGTTGTTTTCCTTGTTGTGCTAAAAGAGTCAAACGTGTCAGAAAAACGTTTTATTACGCAGACAAAGAAGAGAAGAAAATTGAGTCTCTCGGCTCTCCGCGGATTTGATCGAAATCTAAAAGGCGAACCACATCGGCACATTGACAAACATTAAAAAATGGACGAGGGCTAACAATCACGTTTAAAAAACACTCCATTTGAACAAGAATTGCACAACACAAAAGTCCAAATGTGCTTGCTGTTGAGTCTTTCAAAAGGAGTTCATCAGATCATTTCATCCTTGCGACAGCACACAAACATCGTTTCACATTCAAACTGGCTCAGAAATACACATAACCTACGTTTGATCATTTTGCTCAATTCAAGTGTGAAAAGGCACCAAAAAAAAAATAAATAAAATGACAACAGGTGATGAGCTGACAGCCCCTCCCCTGATTTGCCAAGAGTTGTCGACTTGGTGGGCGTGTCCATGCCAACGACTGACAGAGATAAGGGACCAATGAGATTAGTGGTGATGCTCGCATGCAGACAGTCCGAAGGGGTGTGCGTGTGCTGTGTTAGCGTTGGGTGCGCGTCCGGTCTAGTCTGGTCGGCGGTTAGTGGTGGTTAGCATCCCATCGCTAACGCTGTTAGCATCCCGTCGTCAGACACTCACCCACGGCTGCTCGAAGCCGAACGCGCGCCTGCGGTCGTCATCAGCGTCGGCGTCGGGAACGTTCTGCGCCTGCTGAAATTCCTGCCTCAGCCGCTGTATCCGGTCGTGGTTGCTTGGGGCCACGCGGTTGCTAAACAACAAACACACACGCAGATCTGTCAGTGAGTCGGAGCATGGCAGAGAGATGAATGTGAGTGTGTCTGAGTGTGACATATCCAGATGAGTGTTGCCGTAAGTATTTGAGAGTGTGTGAATGTGAGAGAGAAACTGAAACAGTGAGAGTGAAGAAATCGAGTGCGTGAGTTGAGTGCGAGTCTCTCGAAACGAGTGAGTCGGTATGTGTTAGTCCCTCATCTTGCTCTTGCTCATCTCACACACGGTTACCGGGAGTGTGCATGCACGTGGGTTTAGGTGAGAGACCGATGACTGTGTGAAACTGCGACTAAGGAAGTGTGTGTGTGTGTGTGTGTGTGTGTGTGTGTGTGTGTGTGTGTGTGTGTGTGTGTGTGTGTGTGAGTGAGAGAAAGAGAGAGAGATTGACATGTACCAGTGCATTCCAAAAGTTGTTCTAGCTATTGGACGTGCACGTGAGGAGTCTCTGACAGGTGTCAATCAAAAGCGATTGTCAAATCAGACAACGTCCGCAATGAAGTGTCCCGTGAGTGCATTTCAATGACATCATCATTGACGTAAATGAGATGCGGCGGTGTTGCCTTCAAGACCGGTTGTAAAACCGATGTTCAAATTTTAAAGAATTAACCAATACAAGTTCCTCCCTTGTGATGCAGGTTCAACTGTGCAATATGTTCCTGACAATTAAAAAAAAAAAATGTCATCAACAACGTCATCCCTTTATAGCTCAGCCTTAACATTCAGTCATATTCGCTTTTTAATTCAGTGAATTCGACGTTCCACGAGGAAGAAACGTTGGGATGTTGAATCTGAAGGAGACACTGAGGCGCACGCACACACACACACACACACACACACACACACACACACACACACACACACACACACACACACACACACACACACACACACACACAATACTCACTCAAGTAGACTGACACACTCTTGCACACAAACACACATTACTCTTTCTCTCACACATACACATGCACACAAACTCTCACTTTCACACACGTATCTCGCTCTCCAAGTCACTCACTCACTCACTCACTCACTCACTCACTCACTCACTCACTCACTCGCTCACTCACTCACTCACACTTCAACGCAAACACACGCTCACACTGGCTCACTCGCTAAAACATTCACTCACTAACTTCTGCACATAAAAACACAAAAACTTTCATTTGAGCAGAAGACAGATTGTCCAACATATTTGAACCATTTACCACGAGTCATGATAAAAAAAAAAAAAAAAAAAATGTGATCATCACTTTACGATGCGTCTGTGGCGTAAAGGAAATTAGGCGGTGATGATGATGCTACTGCTACTAGTGGCTCTTTTACTTTCGAGTGTTGACTCATGGCGCTTCGACACACCTGCACTCGACGCCGTCCGCCCTCGCTACGCCGGGCGCGGCGCTGCGTTCCTTTCAGAAAGGGCTGCTGGCTGGCGGCTTCCCCGCCGGTCGGCGAGAGCGCTCAGATGGCGGGGCATACGCGCGAACTCGCGCTTTGCCTTTCCGCCGCTCACACGGCGATTGAGCGTTTCACGGCTCAGTTGCCATGATTGCCTTTATCCATTCGCACTTCGATAGTTGGTTGGTTTGTTCTAATGCTTTGATGTTTGTTGTTTTCAGGTCAGTTTTCGAACAATGCTTGTGGACATTCTCATCCAGGTCATTTTGTTCTCAGGGCATTGAAACAAATATTTTGGTGTTCAGGATTTTATTTTATTTTTGGCCGAATAGTTTGTCTGTTATTATTTGCGTATACTGTAATTTATCACTATTCTGTTTTGTTAATATTTTGTGTTTTTTTTAAATAAAATTGTTATATCAATATTGTGACTTATTAAAAATGTCACAATATTCTAGAATGGAATTTTGGGGGATTTTTCCTCACCAATATTTGTACATTTTTAAAA
Organism: Hippocampus comes; assembly: GCF_001891065.2. Classification (NCBI taxonomy): domain Eukaryota; kingdom Metazoa; phylum Chordata; class Actinopteri; order Syngnathiformes; family Syngnathidae; genus Hippocampus; species Hippocampus comes. Next base: position 1,178,032 of record NW_017806034.1, read on the forward strand.
TTTTAATAGTACGTATTATAGTATTTTAGCCCTTGTCTAATATGTTTTAAAAAAATTTGGAATTCTTTTATTCTATCTGTAATATTGTGGGATATGTTCCTGATATTTTTTTCCATTTCTCCTGAATGCGTTTTTTTAAAAGTATATTTTTGGGTGAGAAAAAAAAAACATCAAATTTTTCAATGTTATCCACGTTTTCAGGGCTCTTACAACTCTAAGTGCTTCGATAAAATGAACATTCTTGATATTTTTGCATTTTTCTCAAAAGTCCAGTCGTCCGTTTTATTTTTGGTAGACAAAATTTTATGTGTCGACTATTTCAAATTGCTTTCCATGTTTCTTGTAACACTCTGAGATTTTGATTTGGATTGGCCGTTAAATTGCTTGCAAATCTGTCAGCCATCGGGGAGGCTGCAAAGCCGCTTCATGGGCAGCGAAAGCTGAGGAGAATCCGGATGACCTGCAGCTCGGTGTCTTGTTGATGCGAGCGCCACTAATCTCTCCGCAGCGTCAACACAAACACGCCTTGTTGAGCATGCTAATCCTCGGCTAATGCTTAGCATCCATTCACACCCGTTCCCATTTGGAAGCAAAACGTTGCCCTGGAAATGCTTGACAGCACAGAGCAGCAGCAAGCGACACGTTTTTGTTTTGAATATTAAAAAAAAAAATATATATATATATATATATTGTTGTATATTTTTAATATAATCAATTTCTTTTAATGTTCTTTGACAATTGTGTAGGTTTTAGTTTGTGTTTAATTCTTTTTAATGTGTGCTGATTTTTTCGGCTTAGTTTCCAATATTTGTTGATGTATTTTTTTAAAAAATCAATCTTTGTTTTAAATTTAACCCCCCAACATTGATGTTTTGTCATCCAATATTTTTTAATAATTTTATCCAATATATTGAATTATTTTTGAATATTTGGTTTATCAAATATTTTTGAGTCTTTTGTTACATATTTTTTAATCGAATATTTGAATATTTTCTTGAGTAATTGATTACTTTGCATTTTATTAATTTTAACATTTGTGTATTTTCCCCCCAACATTCTATTACATTAATATAATTTCATATTATTAAATAATTTACGGTTATACAAAGCTTTTTTTTCTTTCTTTTCTTTTTTTTTTTTTAAAAAGGTTGTTTCAAATTTTTTAAAAACTTTGTGATTTTCAGTTTTAAAGAGAGACTTCAAAGTTCCTCAATGTCCTTTAAAGGTTTGTTCAGGGTCTGAAACTCTTATTTTAAAATCTTTTAAGTGATGAAGGGTGCACGGTGTTCCAGACTGTTCCGGGCTGTCGGCTAACAAGTTGGGAAGGTTTGTAGGGGGGAGGGACGCTTGGGGGTCCACGCCACCTTTGGTCGGTCATAAAGACGTCAATGTCTTGCCTACTCGAGTGAAGAAGTCTCTGTTGTTTCTGACAGCTTCAAAAGTTTTTCTTCAAAGCGACGTTACTGAACGAACGCTTTGAACTCTCAAGGCAAAACACGTAGCATTTTTTTTTTTTTTTAAATTCCTGGTTGGGCATGAAGTCAGCATTTTATATAATTCGGGAAAATACGCTCAAATTTCCATTCTCGAATATACAGATGTATCTTTTGAAGATACTTTGGGAGGCACTGTCGAACAGACGCTCTCCCTTTTCTGAGAACCAACACCATGACCTCACACCAACTGAATCCAATCAAGCAATATTTTATAAAGAGACAACAGGCTGAACAACCAATTTCCTGCTGCATAAAAATGATTGAGGGGAATTGACTCACTGATTTTCCCCCCTTTCCTGACACCAAATAACAAATCAGATATATTACCCAATGACGTCAAAGCTTCAACCAATGCATTTTTATGATACTTTTCAGAAAAGAGATGACATATTTTAAGGAACCTTATCAAAGCGAGCCCCCCCGCCCCCACTTTGCCCATCAAGGGAAAGAGACAGGGCGGGCATCAAAAGAGCACCAAGGATGGAAAAGAAAAGTCAAAGGGTGTCAGCGCGCCGAAGCCTTCACGCTTGACGCAATCCCTCCCGAGGATGTCTGCTGCTGTCTGGAGAAGATATCCCAGGATGGGAAGCGCGTTTGAAGGCTGAGCTGAGGGGAGAGGGCATGGCAGCACAAGATAAAGGGAAGCAGGAAGGAAGGATGAGTCCGAGGAAGATAGCGGGAGGTGCAACAGGAAGCAAGTTGCAAAAGAAAAGCAGGACAAAGCCGCGAATAAGTTTGCCCTCGACAAATTCTGCGAGAGTACATCACAATCCCCCCCTGAGGGGTTTTGTAAACGTTTTGCACAAGGAGCAAAGGTCGAGTTCTCCTCAGAGTTCAAGGTCGCAAATGTTTGCCAAACGTGCTCCAGACGTATGCCAACAGCTTAATTTTTTTTTTTTTTTTTGCAAGAAAATTTGAACTCAACGTTCGCGACCTTCGCCAACACTCGCCGCTTTATGACAGCTGAAATGCTAATTTGTCAGATTCTGGACAAAGATGTCACTGCAAATTATGGCAATGCTATGTCTCTTTGGCCATTGAATTTCATGAATTTCAGAGTTCAAAAATACTCATCAATATTATTATTATTTGTGATATTTGTTTATCCAGATAAGGCAATTAAGAAACTCCCAAGTATTTAATCACATACAGTATTTGTTTGAACAGAAAATAAAGGGGGAAAAAATGGAACCCTTTTTTGTTGTGTTTTTGCCATAAGGCATATTATCTCGCTGGAATTAAAAGAAAAATCTTTTTGAACTCGAAAAATTCTCGTTTGATGAGTTCAAGACAATATGAAGCAATACTTTTGTGTTTCATGTTTCACCAGTGCTCCATATGATCATAGCGAGAAATCCAATAGTCTTGAGTGTCAGCACCTTCACGTTCCCGCCGAACACTCTAGAGAAGACGCGGAAAGGCTGATGTGGAAAAAAAAAAAAAAATCAAAAGCCAAAAGAGGTTTGCGCTTCTTGCGTCTTCTGCGCTTGCGAGAGCGACGGCGCTCGCCGCGGGGCCAACGACAGGCGAGCATGAATGAATTGCTGCAGGCGAATATTTTATAGATTAGACGGACGCCACTGAGGAGGAGGCTGGCGAGGGCCTCAAAGAGATTGGAAAGGGTGGAGTGGGGCGGCGGGGGGGAGGGGGGGCGCTAACATGCTACGTCATGGTTAAGTGATTAAAGCGGGGAGATGGAGGGGGGGGGTCAGGGTTCAAAGTACGTTCTGGCATCACGTGAAATCAATCCCTGGAGAACATGCTAGCTGCTTGATGGCAAGCCAGGGGGGTCATAAATAAGACATTAAGGAGATTGAAGGGGGTCGCGTGGGGGGCTCGGCTTGACTTAAGTGTGCCACTTGTGTTGTTAGTTGTGCGCCTCGGTCGTTTTTCACAGAGAAGGCGGCGAACGGGTGCGCAGCTCTTCGCATGTGGCTGATGATTTACTGCATTGTGTCGCATCGGGGCCGCCGCTCAGTCGGTCGCCATCGGGTGACGTCACCGCGCATCATAGCGAGAAGTCAGGCTGCTTCGCTACGCTCGTCAATCTCGTTTACAGTGAAAGCCTCGCTATTGGCGGCGGCTGTTAGCAATCACATGAGAGCAAATGTTATCGTTGCTCATTTTGATGCGGCATGATAGTGGTGAGTTCAATTTTCATGGGAAAAAAAAACATTAAAAAATACATTTTGGGTGTTGGAGGGGCCTGGAACAGAGAATTGACAATTTCTATGAGAATAGACGACTTGAAATTCGGTCAGGTTACAAAAATAGCCCCAGAATACACACATGAAAAAAAGCAAAACAAAACAAACCCCACCATTACTTTGAGTGAATTTGTGAATGTTGACCAAAAGATAGGTCAAATTTAAGTCGATTTAATTGCGACACAGGCACACAGAAATAACAAATCTATCAAGCACAAAGCATTACAACCACCTCGTGTATCACAACACTCACGAACACACAATTAGAACACAGAAAAGAAACCACATCAAATCCTCATCAAAATTTGATGTCATTTCCATGCAAATCAGGAAACCAAATACAAATAAAAGGTTTGTTGCATCTTTTTTTAGGAGGGCGGGGGGTGAAAAGGTCGGCCGGTGACTTGTGTCACGCAGCACTAAAAAGACTTTCACCCGAAACGCCTGTTTGGCATGCCCAAAAAATTTGCTAAACAAACCAGCATTTGCTTCAGAGCTAGGAAGCTACGAGCTAGCCGTACCTTCTTGCGTGAGCGTGCGATCGCTGCGTTGGTCCAGGGAGCATGAACAAACATTTCAACAGTGCTTAACGGTGCTCTCACTCTGAACAACATGAAATTTGGGAAGCATGTCTATCATGAGCAGATCCGACAAAAATCTCTGAAGGGCCCAGCGTGGAAAACAAAACTGCCACTTCAAGCTTCTTTTTCCCCATGGGCAATGTGTCCATTTTCAGGGGTCCTCATTTTACAAAGACACACACACACACACACACACACACACACACACACGCGCGCGCGCGCGCGCGCGTATATAAAAATAAGTACCTGGATTGAATGTGCATGTGTGGACTCTGAAAAGACAAGTGTTTTGGGATTGAATGAGATTTTTAAAGACATCCTAAGTGGACTTATACGAAAGCCGTTAGATCCCAATCTGGCAAACAAACCGCGAGTCTTCCATTTTATTGTGCCTAACCTCCATTCGTCACCGCTCACAGATCTCTTTCTTATTCGGATGACAATAATATATGTCATATTAACATCAATGATGACTCGCTTCAAACTAACATCGATCATGACAGGTGGCCACCAGCTGCGTGCACGTAGGTTTTAACTATTGATCCCGTCATGAGAAATATGGAAGATGAGAAGGGTGGCGGACTATTAGGGCCGATTGATACGTGACAGTTTCTATTCTCCGACGGCCAGTGCGAACACGACCCGTCCCTGGGCTCATTAGTGCAAATAACGACCAATCAATATGTCGCACTTCCTGTGGAAGTCCTCTTTAGACTTGATTGATGCCGCAGTGCTACGACATGAACGGCCGATCAATTCTGACAATCGACAATTCAGACCCGCGGTCTATACTCGAATGTTTGCATGATGAACAAGCAGTTGAAAAAGGAGGAGGGAAAAAAATAGAGAACAAGACAAAGGAGAATGAGAAGAATAAGAAGAAAAGGGAGATGAAATGGAGCAGAAAGAAAATGGTGAAGATAGAAACGGAGAATAAGTGAAGGGAGAAAGTGGCGAGATGATTAGTCAACGTCCTGATTTGTCATCGCTGCTTCCTCAAGTCTTGTTGAAATTTGATCCGAACAATAACTGATGAATTTTTTTTCCCTCTAAATCTTTTCCTAAACTGTGCTTCATCTCATGACTAAATCTTGCGAGATTTCAACTCCATCTTCTGAGACTTCATGTGTTTTGGGATCGTGTATCCAGTCACAGAGATCAGCTTGATTTCACGCTTGATTTCCTCTCAATGCTTTCCGCCCACAAACAGTCAACGATAAAAGCTAAATTCCCGCCTGCGGGTTCAACTGCCGCTATCCAATAACGCGACCTGGCTGGCTCGCCGCCTTCGCCTTTAGGCGGCCATTACGCGACGGGAAAATGAGACCGGTCCAGAGCCAGACGCATTGTGAGAGTTCACATGCGCTCTGAAGCGACATTACAATATTACAAGTGTTCAAGGATGCTAACCTACAAAAAAATCAACAAAGCTTGTCATGTGGAGAACTTTTGCTACTGTAATCGTTAGCCACAGGCCAGGAGCACAAAAGAAAAACCGTAATGCGGCGACCTAGCCTCCAACATGTCTGCGTCAAAACACGCCAGCCGTCCTGCGGCATATTTGATCAGAACCGGAATGCACGTGTTCACATGTATGTGTTGTCAGGCCAAAACAAAGGTGAAGAAAAGAAGCTTGCCGGATTACAAACAATCTTGTTATGGTGTCGCTGATGTGCGAGAGGATGAAATCAACAGATGCACAACCTCAGCGGTCAACAATGGTAAATAAGAAGACAACAACATGCTTCATGTGTTTGTATGTGTGAATGATTTTGTGAATGGATAAATGGGCCTTTGCATCATGCTACACACAGTTTTGTGTGAGTTGACAGTTATTTACATTGTACCTAAACGTAGACTTGTTTATCGTATGTGAGCGAACGGACAGCCAAATGCTTGTGTGTGCGTGAATAGAGAGAAGGGCATTGACAATTTGTGCATCTGAAATGTTTTTGAAAAATTTGTTCAATTTTCATGACATAATAATGTGATTTTTTTCTTTATCTTGCAAACAAGAAATACATTTAAAAAAAAACTAAAAGTAATACTAAAACTTAAAAAACCCGACAAACCTGCTCTGAAGACTAATTAAAACACTGACTATGATGAAAATTCCATAACTATTCTAACCGTGGTGTGGATGCAAATAGATACATGTTGACAGCTTGTAGACGGACAGACATATGCTTCAAGTGAATGAATGGCCTTCCATTCATCAAATTTGTTTCATATGCTATTAAACAGAAGAAGCAACATACTGACATGAAATGTGGGTCACCGGCCTTTTTGGAACACACTGATGACACACTATAAAGACGATAAAGACTCCTCCCCCCTCTCCCCACATCTCTGTCAATCCCATCCCTCCAATCCTGTCCTCCCCTGCTGCGCCGGAACAAAATCCACGCACTGCCACCATTAGCGTCAGGGCTGGTCCAGTTGCAGATAAATGTACCCGTAAAAAAAGAAAACCCTCTTCCTGCTGTGCTATTAGTACCGCACTGAATATTAAACACCTTAAGTGGATTCCACGCTGACATTAATGGCTGCCTAAAATGACTCTCAAAGAGTTTTGCCTGGATAAAAAAAAAAAAAAAAAAAGTCCAGAAAAGCCTGTTGACGCGGCACAACGCGTCGACTTTGAATGAAAGCTACAAAAGTAGGAATTATAGTTGTCTGTGATTTCACGCTGTGCTCGATGACGCATGAATTTAGCTTTGGATCACAGCGGTTGACATTAAGACGAAAAATGATAAATTTGACATTAAATATACTGGCTTATCAAAGTATCCCTGCCCTCTCCCCCGGAACCTTTTGACCTTTTTCCACATTTCGGGCTGCAATCATAAAGATATGAAATTCGATTTTTGGTGAGTGGTCATAAAGTGGAACACAACTCATATGATATTTTCAACTTTAATAAAAAAAAAAAAAAAAATCTTAAGAAATGATAAACTGAAATGTGGGGCGGGAGATCTTATTCGGGCCCCTTTACTGTCAGTGCCACCAGCTCACTCCAAAAGTTCCATGACCAGTACCAAGACTCGGCTGTCCCTCAAAACTTTCAGCCCAAAAAAGGAGAGCACTGATCTGAGATGGAGCCAAGAGGCCCATGATCACTCTGGATGAACTGCAGAGCTCCACAGCTCGAGGTGGGAAAATCTGTCCATTGGACAAATATCAGTCGCACACTGCACAAATCTGGCCTTTGTTGAAGACTGGCAAGAAGAAAGACATTTCTAAAGAACAACCATAAAATATGCCATTTGAGGTTTGTCATCTGGGAGACAAACATGTGAATGAAAGGTCAAATGAGACCAAAATTGAACTTTTTGGGGCTAAATGTAAAATGCAACACTGCAGATCACGCTGAACAAACCGTCCCCGCTGTCAAACCGCAGCACCATGTTCTGGGGCTGCGGTTTGACAGCGGGGACTGAGAAGACATTTTGAGTTGATGGGAAGATGGATGGAGCCAATGCAGAATCTGCGGAAAGACCTGCACACTGCTGTACACAAAAGATCTCCATCTAGCCTTACTTTTTGACCATAAATTGTTCAAATTTGGACCACGTGGGTTTTACGCTGCATAGATTTTGTTTGGCAAAAAACAATTTTCAGCGACAAAAGTTCGGTCTTAGGCCACAATAGTTTTTTTTTTTAGTGGACAAATGCTTAGTTTTGGATCAAATTGGTTTAGTTTTACACCTCAAATGTTTACTTTTAGATCAAATGGTTTGGTTTTCGACCACAGAGGTTTCATTTTCGATGACGAAGGTAGTTTTCGATCACATCGGTTTAGAGTTTTCGACCACAAAAATTGAGTTTTAAGACCTCAAATGTGTGGTTTTGCACCACAAATATTTAGATTTTGGTTTACAAATGATTTAAATTGAGACCACACAGGATTTCAACCACAAAAATGTTTTTTTAATTATCAACCACATAAATTTGCATTCATACCATAAAGGATTTGCCTCCGCCCCTCCAAGTACAATGCCCGTTTTTTTTTTTTTTTTTAGACGGGATTACTTTTAGGACCGCATTGGTTTCATTTTTGACCACAAAGGATTAGTGTTAATCAAATGAAAGCAGATGATGTTCAAGAGAGAAACCGTGCAGTAGATTATGAATGAAGAGGGATTAAAACAACAGTGTAATCCGGGATTGGCACATTCATTAAGTGACATCATCAGACATGACTCGACTTTAGTAGCCATTAAACACATCTTCTAATGGTTCACATCTGTTTTCATCCCAAGAGGATAAGGAGAGATGTTTTTTTTCTTTCTAATTGGGAGCAACGATAATGATGTCATATAGAGGCGGGGAAACATCACCTGCTTGCTATCTTTGAGAGGAGATCTCCTCAGTCAGCATCCAGACCTTTTAAGTGCACCGAGGCATCCACTCCCACGTCCATTAAAGTTTCTTCCCGTGGGCATAGAACTCAGTCGAGGAGTTTTTGGCTGGCAGCCAGAAGATTTGCTCTTGTCATCCCGCCGCCGTGTTACAACAGCTGCCAGGCCACTTCAATGTAACTAAACGCACACGCGAACTAGCACTGCGTAAACGGCATGTAAGAGAAGCACTCATATATTAAATGTGACCATTAGAAGCCTCACATCAAACTATTTCAATTCAAGACATTTGATATTCAGGACAAATTGAAGAGTTTTAAAGACTTTTTGAGGGCTGTTTTGATCAAATTGAACACCTCAAAAATGACCAAGAAATTGACTCATTTTTAGATGTCACTATATAAGCAATTTTTCAAAAAAAAAAAAAAAAAAAAATCCCTTGGTTTTTTTGGGGGGGGGGGGGGGGGGGTCAAATAATGGCTGGTTTAAGGAAGTCGAATTTTTCATCTTTTTAAGACTTCTCATTCACAAAATATGATCATAATTAGTGCGCGACAAGGGATTAATAATACACCAAAATACGGAAGTGACAACATTATTTTGTCAGTATTTTAAAAATAAAACTGACGTTGAATGAAGCCAACCACAATCAAATTTAGGACTTCATGATTGATCACTAGAGTCAGGCGGCTGTGATGTCGAGTCAATATTACTTACGTAACATTTTTTTTTCTTATTAAATCTTTAAGTAATGCCGTGCTAATATTTGTTTTATAACCAAGCTATCATTGGTGGTTCTACTCATTCAGATCTCCATGATGCTAAAAATGTTGGATATAAGGAGTCATTTTTAATGAAATAAGACCTTCATATCAGAAAATTGAATTCACATCCATTAAAAAATTATTACTTATATTGCTGAGGTCTGACTGAATGATTGGTGTGAAGGAAAAGGATAAATGAGATCTGAAGTGTTTTGGGTGGTTGGCTACAGATCGTTAATCTTGATGATTTGTGGTCGCCATAGCAACAACATTGAAACTATTACACGCTGATGTCGCATTGGTAGAAACAATTGCAACATTTGCAGTTTGAACTCATTTGCAGGATGAGGGTAAATTAGTGGAGCGTTGCATTGTGGGTAACACACAGCCCGAAGCGGCTAGTGAAGTACAAACCAAACGGGAGAAAAGAGAAGATCAAGCACAGCCGAGCTACGAAAGCAGCAAAAAGCAAAGCAAAAAAAAAAAAAAAGGCCGAGCTGTGCAAATCCTTCCTTTGCTGAGGTGGCTACTTTCCTGCCAAAGTTAAGAGTACCGAAGGAAGGCGCCTCGCATCGCACGCCGGCAGCGAAGGTCCGTCAACATTCAAGTTTGCGTCATCAGCTTTTCCCGCGTGCGGAGCGACGGCGACCCCTCTGGCGAAGCCGCCAGACGTTCTGTTCCCAACCATGCCCACCCAGTTCGCACATGATGAAGCCAACGCGATTGGCGAACTCCGTCCCTCTCAGGTGTTGAGTAGAACTCGATTACTTTGGCACAAAATGTTCCTTCTCTTGATGTACTTGATGAGTGTTCAGGAAATTAAAGTGAACGCCAAGTGTCGGTAAGAAGCCCCCGGAACAAAAAAATAAATAAAAAAAATTGTGGCATGCGATGCTCTCACCAGAGATTCTGGAAAGATGATTCAGAATCCTTTTTTTTCTTTTTTTTTAAATTCAAAGTAATAAATAAGCCCCTGCAACAACTTCACTAATCAACAAAAAATAGGGTACGGTGTTCCAGAATAGGACACACAAAAAATATTTCAAGGACCAAGCAACTGAACAGGAAGTCGGCCATTTTAGTTCGAAGCAGCCATTTTGCGCTCAGATGGAAACACTCAAATGTTCGAAAAAGGTTTGAGAGGGATCGAGCACAATTTGAAAACAAATTTTAGCCAGCGCAAAGTGTCAAAAAAGAAATGTTTCAACACGCAATTTATTTACTCTGTATGCAGCTGACCTTCATAGCTGACCATTTCTTTGCGCTCCGAAGCATTACATTACTACTCATGGTCTGAACAACATCCAGACTTTCAATCTTGAGGCGGCATAATGCCGCACAGCTCCCACAGTGTGAGGGAAGGGGTGCACTTTGGTGACACTTTTCAGACAGTTTGAGTGTCCAACAGAGTTTAGAGATTTTAAAAATGTGCCTTATTTGGACAGAGGAAGTTTCCACCTCGCAGTGACGTTCTTTTGAAAAGTCTTTTAAGCCTCACTGTTTACAACAAGAAATCATGTTAAGCACGTAAACATCAAAAAAAAAAAGTCTTATCGGGCTGTGAAAAGGCAGACAGGAGAGGCAAGTCAAAGAGACGCAGCTGGTTTGTTTGCAGGCGGTATCTTCCTTTTTATTTTATTCCCTCGGAGCAGATGAAGCGTAATGGAGGCCGTTCAATAAAGAGCCGGGAATCAAATCACTGCAAATCCCCGGGAGCTTTTCTCTCAGCGTTCCGAGTGGAGGATGAAAAAAAAAAAAAAAAAAAAAGGCGGTTAATTCTCATGATCATTCAAAGAGGAGCGAGGAGTGTTGTTTTTGTTGTTGCGGATAAAGCTTTCAAACAATAACTTAGCTGTCACCAGTTCAGCACTTGAACAAGAAAAAAAAAAAAAAAAGAGGATTGCCTTCCGCTTTGACTGTGTGGGGATTACGACGGCGTGCTAGATGTCAATCATCCACCCCACATTCTTCCCGGGAAAACATTTGTGCTGAGCTTTGCAGAATATTTTAGTTTGGCAGGATCAAGACGAGGGAGCAAGAAAAGTCCAACAGGTTTCTCCAGCAAGGGCCAAAGGGCGGGACCAAATATCGGCAACAGAAAACAGCCCTGCCTGCATTTCAAAGGCAGATGAGTTATTTTCAGAAGGAGAAAATATTTGCATCTGGCAGCGGGTGAGCTAGCACACATCTTCAGCAACAAGTTGACCAATTTGGTCTCAAAGTGCTGCTCTCGAGGTACTGCAGCAACAAAAGATGTGGTCGTTCTCATTTCTCGCTTGTACACAATATCGCTTCTAATATTTTGGACGATTAATTAAATGTATGACTTACTTTTATGATTTTGGGGTTCAACTGATTAAAAGGTTGTACTGTACCTGGAGAATTTAGTACTTATTTTGTGGGTTCACCTCACCCTTCAATATTTAAGCAATAAACCATTGATTCGTTTTGTGGTTATTTAATGGACTACAGTATACTGATTTTTGGAATCACCACAACTACGATGGGCCGCCTCAACAATAGAGTACTCAATGTCCCCCATCCTTCCCCTCGGGACGTGGGAAAAGCTCCGCCGGAGGTGGGAGTTGAAACTCCTCCTGACAGGGGATTCTGCCAGACGCTCCCAACAAACCGTCACAACGCGTCGGACCGGCATCTTTCCCCACCATTGGGAGTCAATTCACCACCAGTGGTGATCAGTTGATAGCTCCGCCCCTCCCTTCACCCGAGTGTCCAAAACATGCGTTCGCAAATCCGCTTATACGACCACAAGGTCAACGATCGAACTGCGGCCAAGGGTGTCCTGGTGCCAAGTCCGCATATGGACCCCCCTTATGTTTGAACACAGCATTCACGATGGACTTTGATGTCAGTGTGGTGGCATCAAACTCAACAATTACAAACTTCTGAACTTTGGAAAAAAACTAATCTCACAGCAATTCCCATGAAACCTAACACTGTTTATGTTGTACTTATCATGTTAGTGCCACTGGACTGGCCACTTAACAAACATCCCCCTCCGATCGCCCAAATACCGTACTCACTTCCTTTCCTCTAAGGGGGTGCGCGCGAAGGATATCCACTTTCTGTTTCTCTATCTCGGGAGGGTATTTATTTTAGGATTGCAGCGGTGGGAATGGACACAGTATCCTCGTGGAGTTGGCAACAATGTTGTTATTGTGTCATCGCCATGGCAACAGCAGCAGGGGAACACTTGAGAGCCTTTCAAGCTGTGCGTCAAAACCAGATTTTATAAATGTAGCTGTTCGGCAACAATTTCACGCTAAAATGACATTCCCAGGTAATATTTGAAGTGCATTAGTCGATGCCATACTTTGAAACCATATACGTGATTTCATGCCACCTTATTTAAAGCCATCTTGTCCAATTAATGCCACATTATTTGATGCCATTTTGCGCATGACATTTTGCTGTTTGTTGTCGTTAGCACGAAGACAACTATTTTTCGTGGATCATCTGATTATCCATATATATGTCGGTTCTGTGTTCGCTGGATTCTGTTACGTCTCAAGTAGAAGTGAAAATATGACAGCTGGTCAGCAAGCAAGAGTGCAAAGTTAAAAAAAAAAAAAAAAAAAGAAAAAAGGTCAGACGTTGCAAAGGTTTCATTCCAGGGGAAGGCTGCATTGTGTGCTGACATTTAGCGGCCATCTTGTGATTACTTTCTCCTGCAGGTGTGATGACCGACGCTCTAGTTTGCGCCTCAGGCTCACCAGAATGAGCCCGCTAAGACCTTTCACACAAATACCAACATGAACTGGTGGAAAGGTCGCACACTGACTGTCCCGTCACACATGCAGAAAAAAGGCGGCAAGTGGATGGCTATAGTCAGCAGACATAAAGACATAATAAGACACAAAATGGCGAACGGACGCTCATCAGCAAGGGTGTGCTAACCATCGGGAATTTGGGGACAATGTGTCTTTTTTTCCAAATGGCCAGTCTATTTCCTGGCCGGTCGAACCGCATCACTGCCGCCCCCGATCACCGATTAGCTTTCACGTGTGACGGCCGCCGGCCCCTCCCAGCCACTCCCGTCGATGATTACGTGTCCTCGCGTGACGTGACAAAAGCAGTCATATGTAACCGACCCAAATCAGTGGTCAGTATACGCAACAAAACAGCAAATGGTGTTGAGTCGACGTACCTGTCTGCAGAGGGCGGTCTTTCGGGCCGTGCCTTGCTGACTTGTGTGTAGAGGGAGTCCAAGTGCTGGTGAGCATTTAAGCAGGGGTAGTGCTCGTGGTCATCGCGGGCGGCATGGCAGTTGCCGCGGGGGCTGCCGTGCCCGCCGTTGTTGAGTGGGCTGACGCCGGCGTACAGGTGCTCGTCTTCAGAGGACCTCTCCGGAGATCGACCCGCATCCAGGATCTCGGCGTAGTCCCGCTCCCGTGCCTGACGCTCACGCAGCTCTCGTGTCTTGGCCTGGATCCTGCCAACCCCAGAAATGGTTTTTAATCACTCAGAACGGCGAGTCATGGATGCCTATTTAATTCTATCAAACAAGTCGGCACATTTGTGGCTGCAAGAAAAATATCACTGTGGGCGGATTTAATAAATTCTCAGTTAGGGGTGGGCTCACTTTTGTTGCCAGCAGAGTTGTTTTGAGGGCAAATTAAATGGAGTGTTTTAAATTATAGCAATACAGTTACCAGTATTTCTTCAGTGTTGTCCTATGAAAAAAGATCACAAAATATTGACAAAAATGTTTGGGTTTTTTTTGTGTGAATTACTGCATTTAAAAATAATCGGAATGAATCAATGTCACCTTTCTTGTTCCATCCTCATCTTCAGCGTCTCCTCATCCGAAACTTGCGTCTCCTCTGTCCGCCATTTGCTGGAACCTTTGCGATCCATCCTGTCGTCTTTGCGGTGCTTCCCAAACCTGGAATCGTCCAAATGCAATCGTACAAAGTGTACGCAGTCACCCAAACACTCCATTACTTGTCAATTCTGGGTTTGCTTAGCAATCAGCACGACTTCTTCATCGATCCTTTTCGGAGAATGATTCTTGTCAAAAGTCAAACTTATTCGCCGACACGAAGCCGGTGAGCCAGCATCTAATGTTACCTGAACATGTCTCCAAGTCCTTTGAGCATTCCCTTCTTGGCTTTTCCCTTGTCCTTGTCTTTTTCCTTCTGCGTGTCCCCCTTCTTCTTGTCCCTGCCACCTTTGTCGTTTTTCTTGTCATCTTTGGCTCTCACATTGCCGTTGACCATTGTCGCCGTCGTCCTTTCGCCGCCCGGTGACAGCGGCGTCAACTCGGCCACCGTGGACACGGAATCTCGACCTGAACGGGAACTCTCCTCGGTGTCTTCCTCCACTGCAAGACACACACATTCATGCTGTGAGGAAACCATTCTTTATATATAGGTCTGAGGGGAGAAAAATAAGTCCTTGATAGTGGGGTAGTACTTTTGAAAGGTCATGGAACCTTTTGGGTTTGGGTCTACAGTGCTGAACAAATCTGATTGCACATGAGTGACAGGATTGCTCTCTTCCTCCTGTTTGTGATGTCTGACAATAAGGTGAAGATGCAGACCACAATGTTAGATTAGCTAGTAACCAAGTTGTGGTTACGGAAACACTTTTTGCGAACATATTAAGAATGGCTGGCCATTTTCAGACTCTTTTCAAGTACAGTCAATATAAAATAAGGAGCTGGGATTAAATGTGTGGCGTCTGAAAAGACATCTAAATATGTCTTTGGGAGTGAATGAGTTAAGTAACTTCAGCTAAGAAAGTAACCATAAAGTGCTGAATAAAAGTTGGGAATGACTGCACGGTGATGTGATGATGATAATAAGGGTAAGACCTAAAGCTGTTGTTCACAACTCGCAAAATCAACATGAACGGTTAGCGTCCAGTTGTTAGCAAAGATGCTATCACGCCCATGCATCACAATGCAGTTTCAGGCACGAGGCGGTAAGTTACGTGGTAACCGAGGTCCTCGCCGGGGTACGTCAACCGGCCCAACACCTGGTATGGAAGGCAAAAAATGTGTGATCGGCGGCACAGAGACGTGGGGGTTTCATGACGGACGTCTTACGGGTCTCCATGCCATCGTCTTCGTCCTCCGTGGCGGCTGGCCGGTCATATGACTTGTCGATGGCGGCGCGGAAGCTCTCGTTGCAGCCGCGGCCCCGGATGATGCGAGGACGAGGGCGGTGGAATGGCAGGTCGCCGTTGAGCGTCGCCTCGGCAACGGCTGTCTGGAGACTCTCCAGGGAGCTGGACTTCTTCAGGCCCAACGACGGACCCACATCCCTCGTGGACGAGCCTGAATCAAACAAACACAGACAGGTGCATTTCAGGGAAAGTTTCTTTTCAACAGATTAGATAGCATTTGCTTTAAAGTCTGAAGACAGTTAAAAAAAAAAGAAAATAGGCGAAATCGAAAAAGGCCAAGCCGCAAATATGCAGTGGTCCAAATGTGTTGAAAATGTAAATAATGCATCTTTATTCCCTTTAAGATGCCAAATTATTATTTTTTTTGGGAGGAAGAAAAAAAGCAGACTGTCATGAGAATCACATTTAACTTTTTTTTTTAACAGAGAAACCAATTGTGTGCTTGTCTGAACTCAAGCCAGCTTTTGTTCTAAAGGCTGACAGGTGATTTGAATGCATTCCAGTGCGCTGAGTGAAACAGTCAAGCGTTGTTAAGCAATTACAACATTTAATGGATTTAATTGCATGTCTGTCTCATTTGAAGGAAAGACAGAAAAAAAACCTCCAAAAATGATTTAATTGATTTTCAGTCTACCTTACATGGTTGTCATGGACAGAGAAAGTCTATGTTCACTATTGTTACCTCCATAATATGCTCTATGAGAGACAATAAACTTGTTTTGTCATTACTGGCACAGTCGACTTGTGGCCAACTGCATTTTGGTTGTTGGGGACGTGCTGCCTGAAAAAAGGACTCGAGTGGCCGCTGATCATTGGATGCATCTTGGTCAGTGTTTGTTAGGAGGTCATGCAAGTGGCGAAGCCCACAACGAAAGACAATCCTTTCACAATCCCATATTGATTATGTCAACCCCCGCCCCCTCCGAGTTTAAACAACTTTCCGTCTAGCAACAATTTTTATTGATATGTCGGCAAAATGTTCCAACACGCATTTGTATTCACTTCATTGCAATCTACTGAGTGCATCGTATTCATGTCAACACTAACTCAGCAAAATGTATGTGTTTTCCCTGTTGATGGCCACCGTACACTCCCCCCTTTACTTCGTGGCCCATCCTGCCGAAAGACACACTAAAAGGTCAAACCCACACAACTTACAAACACGACTACTAATCTAGTACTACCACGACTCCTGCTGCCTAATACTATCTTCTCGTTCCTTTATTGTGACTTTGACTACTTGGATTAGTGTGTCCACAACTACTATCTTTTTATCTACTACTTCTTTTACTAATACGACATTGATGACTTCTGCAGTTCTCCAACTACCACCATTTCTACCTCCACCACATCTTCACCTTTTACAACTTCTACAGCTACTACTATTGATACCAATTATCGCACACATGGACATACCTTGCGCGATGGCTTCATTTACTCCACGTGGCTTTGGATATACGGCCACATAAGCGATGGTGAGGACTATTCATGTTATCTTCGAAAGATAACGCTAAGTCATGCTGTCCATCAGCTGCGCATTGAGTTGAGCATTCGGCCATTGTTTATTGATGTCTGTTGCTTTCTGGCTACTTCTTCAACTTGCAAACCAAAGTAGAGAAGCAAAAGCTGGACACTGACTGGCTGGAGTCATGCACAGTTCCGCCGCGTCGCACGGCTGGTCAGCATCATACCACAATTCTCCGTCATTTAATCACAAAGCCCGACTTAAAAGTGCCCTTAGGAAAGTAATCGACAGAGTGGGGGTTGTTTGGGGCTGACGTTTTTGCCCCCCCCCCCCAAACAAACAAATAAATAAATAAAACTACTACCACTACTCATACGTTTACTAACACTTCTATACTTCCTAAACCTGGAAGTTTAACTACCAGGATCATAACTTCTTCGAGTATAATTTCTAATACTCCTCAGGCTCTACAAGTAGAACAAATACGACACACATTTTTTTCAACTCAAGAAATTCTTCATTTGGTAAGGGAGGCAAGCAGCCTTGATTTGGTTTCAAGTCTGTTTCTGTCTGGCATGGCGGTCCACCTTTGACATACATTCTACTTTGACACGCATGACGGGCGACAAGCCAGCTGAAGGTCGTTCATGCAAGGCGCCATGTCTTGTTTGGTCTCCGTCAAACAGAGCGTGCATTATTTACACGTGCGGGATTATTTTAAAGCCGCCTCTGAGGAGACTGAAAATCTCAAGAAGATAGTTTGGGTTTTCATGCGGTAGGGGGGAAAAAAAAAACTCTCAGGTGTTCATAAATCCGCACAAGAACTTTTATTGGCTCCACTGTCGCTACAATGGATTTGAAAAGGGGACATTTGAATGAAAATTGAAGTTTTAATGTTTGCATACCGCCTACCCATCGTGTGTGAAATTAAACGAATTAAATATATTCGAAAATGTCTGAGCGAGCCCTTCTGAAGGTGATACCACTGTGATGTTACAGTTTGACGAATTTACATAATCCGCCGACACACAGGGTTCTTCCATCAATGACTTGGCAGCTAAACTGGATGAAGTTCCAGAGGCAAAGAACCACTTTGATGCAACAGCCCAAACGCCATCACGTCAAAGCCTCAAGGTAAGCAAAGCTGCACTAGCATTACTGTGGCAATCAAATGAAAACTAGGATTGCCATTGGCCCCTTGCCGGACACAGAGCCGCTCCTTGAAACAAGCCAATTTCGACCACAAGCAATATACTGTAAAACTGTCTCTTGCATTCCACTGGTCAACAGCAAATTTTAATCAGAAATGACTTGGTGTGTGTGTGTGTGTGTGTGTGTGTGTGTGTGTGTGTGTGTGTGTGTGCGTGTGCGTGTGTCTTAACATATTTTTTACGCTGATTTTAAAAATGGCTTTACTTTTTTTTTACTTGCACATCACGTTTTTGAGCCATTGTCATTTTTTTGTTTTGAAGTTTGACCAATAAAAACTGGTGAAATACAGAATTTCTGGAAAAAATTCACCTGTTGCTGAACCTCATCTGTAATTCAAATATATTACTGTATTACTATATTATGAACTATTGTTATGATTATTATGATTAGATAATGATGACCTGGTGAGCTCGAGGGGAAAAAAAGGGCAGATTAAGAGTCAGCGCAAAAAAAAATGTATGCAGAAAAGTTCACTTACAACCCTGATTGAAAAATTTATTATTTTGTTGACTCTTGATTCTTAGGGTATTTTGACAAAACCATGGAAGAGAAATCTTATAAGGTCTTGTGGGAACGCTTTTAAATTGTGGAAAAAATTTGCAAAATATCTCCTTTACGATGTACACGTTTGCATTTGGTGTCTGTTGTAAGCATTTCACAGAAGTTGCGTATTTTACATCTTATATCTCGCTTCTGGATGATCACGGATCAATTAGGTTCTTTCTCCAACACAACGATAATTGATGAATGCTCAGACTGTATTGGTTGTACATTGCAGAGACGCACCTCTCACTATTTAGTGCACAGCGCATGATATGATGCCGATGATATCCCAAAACTCAGGAAGATGGAAAAAAAGACTGTCTGGAGAATGGTTGGTTGTAGTTGGATGATATATTTGGGGGGGAAAAAAATGTGTTGTCAAGATGTGGCGCATGGCATAACATGCTGCTCGCTGCTGTTTCTGACAGAGGTAAGGAAGATACGGATGCATTGAAAGTTGATCTGTGATTTAATTTTCATGGAAATAAGATTGTTTAATGGATGGATGGGTGGAAAGTCAACGAAGTGCATGATGTGCTGCTCATTGCCATGGCTCCCTGAACCCAGAAACACAAACAAAACAACCATTGGACCGGTCCAACTTCATCAAACTGATGACAGTGCTTCATGTTATGCCTCACTGAACTAGAAAAGAAAAAACAAAACAAAAAAGACAAAAACAAAACGATTGGACTGGCTGATGTTGGCAATCATACATCACTCAAAAGCAGTGCATGATGTGCTGCTGCTTTTTGTATCAACTCACTGAACTCAAGAAGATTTAAAAAAAAACAACAAAAAAAAAAAACCCCACTGCAATCCATTAAGCTCCCCTCATCAATCACAGCAATCAAATACAGATGACGGATCGTGATCAGAGGACATGAACGCAATGGGGCCACTGAGGATCTTTCAAAATAAAAGTTGATATTTGGAGCGTCAAAAGGTGATTTAACTCCGTCATTTGGCAGTTCTGAAGGTCTTTGAGGCTACGCCAGAATGTAGCGCTCCCACTAGCTACTAGCCTTACCTGTGCCGGCGTCAGGACGAGGGTTGAGGTTAATCTCGTCGGCTACTGTTAAAGGAAGTGGAAGATGGGGTGGGGGGGCAAAAGATTCGGGGCTTCAGTTAGTGCTCATGACATTCCTCATGCAACATCCCGCCACAGCAAACATCACAAACGTCAGCAAACGTAACGGACGGGATGAGTGCCAGAGTAGCGGGTGAGTGGCTGAACGGATGGAAGGACGGAGGGATGAGAATGGAGAGACAGAGGGATGAACTTAGTGTTATTGATGAGGAACAAAAGCCATATGGGAGGAGGCGTTTCAAGGAGACGTTATTGATGAGGAAGAAAAGCCGGATGGGAGGGGGCGTTTCAAGGAGACAAGACGTTGAGCAAACTCCAGATTTTGGGCCAAAGAGGAAGAGTTTGAAGAAGATGATGCATGAGGTGTTGGAAGAGTTGAGGGAGAAAAGTTAGCTTGGCTTGATGTTTCACTGTTTGGATTGAGCCCTGATCATCTCAAACAATTGACAACGAATGCTAACCCTTTTCTGTAGGGCTGGGCAATATAGACAAATTAAATCCCTTTCATAGGAAATCCATTTGCAATTTTCCAACCATACGCTTATTAACATACACACACACACAACATGACAGTATTCCAATTACAATTCAATTAACCTTTTAAAATATTAACCTGGGAGCACATGATTAGCCCACAGGCCTGACATTGTTATTTCCTAGCAAAGCTTTAAAAGGGTTCATGTGAAAATGTAAACACTTGCAGAGAGTTGTACGAAAGCAATGTTGCATGTTGATCTTGAGCTGTTTCTTTCCTTGATAACTCTTTAAATTGAAGTTAAATAAAGTTCAATAAAATACAATTACCTCATTCACTGCCAGCCTTCCCAGTTTGATACTATCGGCATATGAGGTCACTGCCTATCAACGGCAGTGAACAAGGTCATCGATCAAAGTCTTCATGTAAATGAATATCATGATTTACTACTATTAACATATAATAATTAAAGGTAAGACCAAATGCCCAAGTCGTCAACGGTGACAGTGATTTTGCAAGCGAGCTCCTCTTTGTTTGATTCACCGCCCAGCCCCACATTCTTAACTTCGATGCATGGCTAAGGCTAATTGTGGGAGTGTTTTGAGTGTGTGGAGTAGCTACCGAGGTCCATGCTCTTGGACTTGCGCGTCTTGATGATCTCCAGCTGCGAGGCGTCGCCAAACTGTTTGGTGCGCTTCTCCGACATGCTCTGGCGGCCGAAACCTTCTCGCTGGAAGGCGGCGTCTGCGTTGGCGAGGCTCTCGCCCGCAATCTGTGAGCTGGGTGGCAAATAGAAAGAAATATTGATCACGATTGCCGGTTGAAATTGCTGGCGATATCGATCCTGGCCAATCGATTGGTACACCCATAAATACCCCAAAATTATTTTCATTTTTTATGCTAAATTGTTACAAAATAATAAATGTCAATTTTATGTTTTTCATATTTAATTAATGTAATTATTTTTTAAAATATTTTGTAGTCTATGTAAAAATATGTTTCATACTCATGTTTTATTTGATAAAGAATGACGTTCTGTAACGCAATAGGTTAATATTTAAAATAAAGAAAATATTATAATTATCGTCTTTTTTTTCCTACAATTTACAACACATCAACTAACCAAGTATTCAATGAGATGAATAAATATGGATGCAAAAAATATGACAAGACTGATGCGAATGTAAATGTCTTCCTTTGCCACCTGTCCTTAGGAGCGGGGCTCTCTTGCGCCCAGGATGGCGTAACGTCGCCGCCGCTTCCGCCGACGTCGTCGCGGGAGCTGGACGACGACTGGTCGGACAAATGAGCAGGGAGGAGCGGCGGCCCGTCGTCCTCTATGATGACCGTGTCGTCCTGTGGCATGTTGACGGTGGGAGATAGCTGGTAGTTGCCTGCAGAGCAGCCACAGTTCAGTCCAATTCCGACACAAGGCGATTCACAACTGATGAGCCACCCCAGTGATGATGTGATAAGATAGAATCCAAATAAATTTAGTCAAATGATGATATGGTGTGATTCACTCCAATGACAGTACAAAATCATTCGATAGAATATGCAGCACAGGAGGCATCCTAACCAGATGCCCGAGCATACAATTCATTCAGTCTACAATTTCCGAAAAATCTTCGATGATTCACTCCAATTGCGCTTCAATTCACTCCATTTATGATTCTATTCCTTTCAAAACTGTGACAAGACAAACACTGTGAGAGTGCACCAGAATGACTCAAAGGAAAAGATCAGGAAGACAAGAGAAAACCAAAAAGCAGAGGGTGACATTTTAAATAAAATAACATATTGGGGACGGCGCGTAAAGGCAAGGCGATGTGATGCCGTCTAATCAGCTTAGAGAGTTTGTTATCGGGCAGAGCGGCGTTTTGTTGTCACAAGAGCATGATTAATTCAAGCTGCGCTATCGCCGCTAATGAAGATAAAAACTTCAGCGCTGACTGAGGTGGGGAAACAAAATAAGTCGGCGCTCTTCTGCGCTGAAAAGCCGGCCTTAAAGACCCTCACTGATACACACTGCAAGACTTTGTCGTTAATCTCCGCTCCTAAATTGGTTTTGGGGGTTGGGGGAGGCGGCACAAGGAGAGATTTAAGGACCATGACGCCTCATGCGCAGACCTCAAGTTTGTTTGATTTTTTTTAGTGGGGGGTGAATGACTGATCAATCAAAACAGTTACGTAAAATCAGAAAATCGGACATTAACGAGGGGATTTGTATCACACTGTGTCGCGTTGAATTACATCATAACGGAGCCACTTCTAATTCTCATAATCGGAGGGAATCCGATAATCAGCACAGCAAATCGTAACATGCATTGAAATTCTAGCAAATCAGAGTGCGCCGTAATGAAAGAGAGTAACATTTATAACTATTATAAATTAAGAGTGAATCATCACAACATGCACAGTGCCCCATAAAAATGTACACTCGTTTAGCAGCACACTGAATTAATTAACGTGTGCACAGTTGGGAGTGAATTGGATCACATCTCAACAACATGCAGCAGTTTGGCAGATAGTGAGCAATTCATTCATTCAAAAAAAAAAGAGGCTTCAAGCTGTTTATTGTCACTCCCGCTTGAAGTTTACTGGCGAGCCTCAAGCTAAAACACCATGCAAAATGCCATGATCTGAATCATGACGCTAGTATTGATGTGGTGGCCCCTACCAGACATTTAAACTACTTATATAGACATCGGACATATAGATAAAGCATGCAACAAAAATGATCACAGGCATGTATTCTTTATCATCTACAAAGAATGACAAATATTACAGTAGCTTAGTTGCAACCTTCTTCTTCTGTTTCATCATTCAATATATGTGCAGTATATTTGTCTGTATTATACTGCCCCCGGTGGCCAGGGAAAGCCCATCAGAAGGAGGCCCGCTGAATTAAAGCATGTTTTTGCGACGTGTTTCAGAAAAACAAAACAATTGAAGGGTTTTCCCATTCATTTCAATGGGGAAATGCAAGTCAACTGAACTTCATACTTGACGTCAACTGTACAGCTCAGTTAAAACACGTGACTCAATGTATTCAACAAGCTCCCTTCTAATTATGCAAAGAGAAGGAAACACAATGAAGAGATGTCACGCTCACCTTTTTACGGCTCTTTTCAGAGCCTCCTGTCATCTCCATCTCCTCCAGCAAAATGTCAGCTAGCTATTGTTCCATGAAAACTATTATTCATCATGTCCCAGGTGCTGCTTTTGAGAGGCTTTTCAAGAAACACTAACCATATGTTTGGCATACTGATTTAAAAGGTAGCGTGAGCCAGGTGGTGGAATCAAAGGCAGAACCACGAGCAAGTAAAATTGTTAAAAACCTTTAATGTCGTCAAAGTGACTCCACACAGACCTGCAAAACGAGTAAAACTACTGTAACATGCATGCAAGGCCAGTAGATGGCGACGTTAGGAAATAGTATGATCATTTGCAGTTTTGTCTGCTAACATCGCTTTTTCAATAACATCAAATGGGAATTATTTCCCGATTTGGTATATTGTTGTGTCTCGCATCAATGCTGGTGGAAAACCAATACGTCAACTTTGAGATTCAAGGAAAAAAAACGTTTAGGCCAGTCTGACACGATTCACTAAAATTATGAAGCTATACAATTCACTCCAACGCCAATACGATTCACTCAACTGCGATGCGTGATTTCCTCCAATTAGAATTCAATACAGCTCAGTCTCGTTTCACAACAATTCCAATAGTGTGATTTATTACAACGATGCAATTCACTTCAATTCCGATGCAAATTGATAACACTAAATTTCAATGCTATTTAATCACAAGGCGATGTGGAAACTCAGCGTGTAAAGTGAAGGTAGGTGGTAAGTTTGCGGACGAATGCATCACCAGGAATCATTTTGAGCTTTCGACAAAGGTGCACAGCGTTGTCAGGTGTAATGCGTTGCTTTTTACACGATGGGAAAGTCCATTTAATGCTCTGCTTTGGTTGTCATCTTCTTAGTCTGAGGAGCGACAGTCAGTGCTTTTCCACCTCAAACGAGAATAAAACCTGACTCTGTAATTCCTTTTTAACTTTGTGCGGCTTTGTCTTTGCTACAAACGCTCCGGTCTTGAGGGGAAAAGAAATCCTGCCTCTATTTCTGTGCTTCTCCTCTTGGGAATGAAAAAAATGTCTTGGTGGCCTTATCTGGCGTCCAGGCCTTTCACGCCTGCTGTGGAGCCTACTTGCAGTCTGAAGTGTGAATACGGAGAAGGAAAAAAAAAATTGAAGGAGTGTGAAGACAGCGAGCAGCAGCCTGCAGCTTAAGGCGTCTGGACTTTTACTTTGAAGGTCCAGAAGAGCCTGCAGGTGATTTTATTCTTGTGAAGACAAGACATCTAGCTCCACCTGTGATCTACGCTTGTTGCCATGGCGATGGTGAACTGAGCGATCCCTGTCTTGTCCTCTGGCTTATTTGTCAAGCATGAGCGAACCTCACCTATTATCGCTTTCTGTCATTTGCAGCTGAAGATGATTTTTGTTGTTTACATTTATCAAGTGTCAAGTGACGGGCAATTTGCATGAAAACAGAGTTGACATATTGTGCTGCGTGGTTGAGCGGTCACCAGGAGGGAGCCTTTGGCATTTTCATTGACGGCTGACTCTGTTGACGCTTTTTCGTGTTTTAATTTGACGGCACTCTTTTGTCAGGAGCGCCAGGCTTGACAGAGCGCACTTTTTGGCATCTGTGTCTCAGCACCGAAAGGGATGAGCTAGGAAGAGTGCACTTTTCGGCATCAAGTGGAGTGGTGAAATATCAAAAGGGTGGTTATTGTCAAACACGATGCGCTTATTGGCATCTTTGTGTCAGGGTACCTCAAGAGCAAAACTAGACAGAGTGCACTTTTGTTATCAAGTGATTGGTTAAAACGAATGTGAAACAATCCCAGTGAATTGCATCTCATTTGAAGCACTCAATGAGGGCTTTCCACATCTATTGAGTCATTTTGACCACAGATGACCCAGAAACTGTTTCAAAATGCTGCCTGAGCTTAACCTGGTGAAAACCCTGAGAAGAGGTCTTACCAACAGTGCGTGGCATAAGGCCTTGTCGGGGCATCAAGTTGTCATCCAGATCCTCCAGAGCGCCGTACAGCGAATGGGAGATCCGACGTTCGTGCTCGTCCAGAGATAAAGAGTTGGTGCTCTGCTGAGGTCCCAGCGGACCCCCCGGTGGCTCCTAGCAAACAAAACACAACCACTTAGCGATTCCTACTGTGTTTTAAATGCAAGGAAAAGTACTGCATCACAAATACAGAAATGTATGATACTGCTTCGTAGCTGGAGTAAATCGGATCATAAAATGGAACCAGATTTAACCACATTGTATTGTAAATACGAGTGAATTGTATTGCACTGAAAACGGAGTCAATCAAATCGTGTTGTATGGTATCTGGAGGGAATCCTATCACAAATGGAGTGAATTGTAAGGAGTCATAAAAGGAGTCAATTGTATCGTAAATGGAGTTAGTGGAGGTGCAAATGGGGCAAATCATCTCGGAAATGGAATGGATTATAATTGTAAATGGGGTTACACTTATAAAGTGGAGCTAATTGTATCATAAATGGAGTGAATGATATCGTACAGTAAATGCAATGGAGCGTAACCCGGAATTTGAGTAAATTAGACTATAAAGGGAGCAAATAGTTGTTTCAAATGAAATTAATTGAAGCGGAACGAAACCGTTTCACATCAGAACTGGAGTGAAAAGTATCAAAATTGAGCGAATCATATCATAAATGGAGTCGATTGCATACATCGCGTACCTGGAAATGGAGAGTCACGAATTGAGTGAACCGTATCACAAATGTGAATTGTTTTGTCAATGTAGTGAATTGTATTGCATTGCGAATGGACGAAATCATATAAATGCCATTTGAGCGAATCATAATGCATTGTCAACACAATGGAGTAAATTGTATTGTATCATAATTGGTGGAAATTATATCATGCCATAAGGTGAACTGCTTTGCATGCACCAAGCAATAACATTGAATCGTTTCTCCAAACAAATCGCCAGTGACTTCGTTCCATCGCACCAGTAATGAACAGACAGCAGGATGCATGCTAATGCTAGCAGTGAAATAACTGGGATAAATGAGGATGGATTTCCAATTGGCCAGCCAGCGGCCGGCTTTCTGATTAGCCTGCCAGCATGCTGACGACGTTCCCCTCGGGGACTTGTGATGAGACTCCACTTTAGCCCGACAAATTGACCATTTTGTGCTCCTCTTATCCATAAGCACACATTCCTGGACTCTGCGGGCAGTGTGTGTTTGTGCTTGTGTGTCCAATGGATCATTGGCCGTATTGATTGGCTGCGGTTTGCTGCATTTAACCGTCTAGACGGCGACAGCCGGAGCGATGAGGATTAGCATCGTTGTCTGCGCCGCGTCACAAGCGATAAGACTCTCCTTGAGTCGGTATTGTTGAGAGGTCGACGCAACCGTTTACAAACAACGCACCCACGGTGTATTGCGGGAGGAAAAAAAAAAAAACGCACTGCCACACTCACTTCAAGTCACAGATACTACAGTGTCGAACATGAGTATAGCGTTCCCATGTGGACAACTATTATACCTGCAGCTCACGTGAATATTTTGCTGTTAAATGATGCAAAAATACATTTTTATCTGATTACTTGCTCTATCGATAGTATAATCGATTCAAAAAATATTCAGTCGCTGCAGTTCTAATCAAGATATTTCTAGACACACCGCACCGGTGGCGAATTCAAAAACACATCTGTGGTAAATTTTAGATACCTTACCGCTGCAGCTGTAGAAATAGTACACATGGGTATTGTACTGTATATCTTGCACCTTAAAAAGCAGCGCACTGCATCACATTTCAAGGTGTTCCGAATATTATGGAGCAAAAGACAATATTGAGGGTTTTCCAAGGTGTTGTTGTGTGTTGCTCTTGACTTGAAATGAGCTAGTTAATGAATTTGGCCGGCTGAGGTAATAGCAGAGGGGGTGACGGGGTTGGAGGGGGTTGGGGGGAGTGGGGTTGGCGGGTTCGAGCCGTTGGGTGTGCGATTCGCTACGCCGAGGGAGCGCGGACAAGCCACAGTACAGCGTGTTGCATATTCAGACAGATAATTAAGCGGCGGGAAGGTCTGGATCTCGTCAGGTGGCCGCTTCGAGTTGGCTAGGATTGAAGATGGAAGAAGGATGGAGGATTTGGGAGGGTGCAGTCACGTGTGTGATTTATGCAAACATTTGCGATTGGAAATTGGCTCCTCGGGAGGCGAGCCGCAGGCAGGAAGGTAAATAACACATGATTTGATTCTACATGTCAAGTGCGTGTCACGTATGCATAAAAGCCTTCGCACATCATATTACGCTGCCGCATCCAAAGGCACATTTGAAAAAAGTCGAAAAGCTAGCTTCTGGCTACTGTTTTTTTTTTTTTAATCTTAAGAAAAATCACACTGGGGACGTCAAATAATACACAAAGGTACCTCTCAAAATGTATCCCAACTCCACTTTCACTACTGAAATGAATGGGATTTCTCTTACCCAAGAAAACGAACCCCCAAAAAATTGCAATGTCAGAGTAATGAGATAATTAATTTGAATTTTTGCAATGGAAATTGCACTGCTCCTTCTAGTGTGGACACCACATATAAATTGATGACTATGCAGTAACAATCGCACATGCAAAGCTCCTGAGTAAGTCACTGGAATATTAGTCAGTCTTCAGAGGATAAAGAATGTATGCCTGGAAGCATCACTTTCTTTCTACATGCAACTCCACCATCTTAGTTTATAGATTCACACATCCACAGCTTCAGAGTAAGTCACTGTAGTCAGTATTCATAAAGGAGAAAGAATATATGCCGAGAAGCATTACAATCTTTCTATGTGCTCCTCCACCATTTTTGTTTGTAGAGTCGTAAAGAATTTTAACAGCATGACACCAACGCTATTTGTAAGTCAGTTTAACGCATTTTGCATGGTTACCATTAAGACAAACAAATTTGTCTAGAGCAAGCCTAGGTGCTTGTTTTAAATATATAATGTACAACTCTCTTTGTTCTGTTATTTAGATTGTCAGAAAACTGAGTAGCAATATTATTTTAACAATTGTTCACCTGCGGTCATATTGCAAGAAACAAAAAACAAACTACAACAAAGTACAACAAAAAAAATGCCACAATTTGCCAGGGTAATCTGTGACATTAGGACCACTCAGGTGCTATTGGAGGAAGAATTCAAGTTTTTTCTTTGTCTTTGTTTGTGTGCAGACACTGGAATAGCCTGTGGCGTCACCTGCAGCCCTGTATCTGAAGCGTGGACAAGCCGCCATGCTGCCTTGAACCTGAATAAATGCATGCACATGCAGCTAATACACACTTACATATGCACAAGTGACACGCACACGCACACGCACTCACTCACACACTACATGTTTAATAAAAACAAAACAGAGCTCCGAGCTTGAATCAGGCTTTCAATTAGTAGACGGGCCAAGGGGAAATCTAAAGTTTGGTTGAGAGAAGATGAGAGCGAGGCAGCAAAGGAAAAGTGCCAGAGGCGCTCACGTGCACGCTCACATTCACAGTGCATGCACGTTCAACTCAAAGACTGCCAGAGGGGCTCAGGTGCTGACATTGCGTCCGAACATGACATTGTAGACATGGAGAACACGTACAGCGCAGCTCGCATCACAGTTGGCTTTTTATTTTCTATTCAAGTTTACTTGGGGCGGTGAGGTGTGCAACCGAGGCGGGGGTGAGTGGGTGCTTGAAAATGGGGCTGTGCTCCTCGAACAGCATGACAATTTTTAGAAATCAAAACTTTGCTCTCAATAGCCTGACGAACAATGCAAGCTTAAATCCAGTGACATTTCAAAGGGCTTTTGAATGGAAACTCGCCATGCTAAAGTAGAAACTTAGAAACAGAATTGAAACAGAATTTCAGACAACATCACAAAACGGTACTTACTGTACAACAGTTTAATTCCGTTAAGCTGCAAAGACTCATATGGGGGATGTCGAGATCACATTTTGTTGGCACCCAAGTCAAGAGTTTGAGTCTTTGGTTTAAAGTATCTGGCCATACTGAGTCCCGACGAGCAAGTATCTCAGCAATACATTATGAAAAAAAAGAGCGTGCACACAAATGAGCTTTTTCACATCGTTCATGTCTCCTTGCTGCTCTTAATACAATTTACATTCTACTGCAGCGTACAGGAGAGCATTGTGCACACATGCAGACATGCCTGTGTGAGTGTGTGGCTCTTGCCGTCACTCTAACTGCTCCTCGTCAAAAAAAAAAAAAAAAAAAAAAAAAAAGTAACATTGTGTAGTTTAAGACTTATCTATTACTGTTCCATTTGAAATTTTTGCCGTCAGCTAAAAATCAGGTGATAAGATCGTGACATATCGAGCTCACATGCGCATGTTTTGCTTTTGCGTTGACTTTTTATGAGACACTATTTGGAACTAGATCCCAATTTTTGCAAAAACAGACTCATAATTTCAACAACTTCAAGTTCCAATTCATATCAAGAGACTCAATCCAAACACTTCCAAAGTCTCAACATGTCTGCAAGTTTAACTTTTTCTGTGACATTTTGAAATTCATAGGCAATGAATCAGTGTACTTCACTTGATCTTCATTCATTTGCGCTTTGATTTTTCCTGTTTTTTTTGAAAACCTACGCCCTACACATTCCAAGCTATATAACTATGGTGTCACAAGTGTTCACTTCATCTGTGTTCAGCTTTTTCTTTAGCTTCTGTTGGTCAATGACCCACCTGGCTCCTCTTGCCGACACGCCTGGCCACGATGAGCTGAATCATGCCACGCTTGTTTCCCTCGGTGGACATGGACTTGCGCAGCGTCTCCATTGCGTCCTGGTTGGTCTTGCCCAGCAGTGACTCGCTGTTGACAGCAATCAGCTGGTCGTTCACATGGAGACGACCGTCCTGGACCAGAAGTCACACAATACACAACACAGCAGCTACATTAGCATGCTAACTGACTCGTTAGCACTGCAGCGAGAGCTCAGCAGCAGTGCTAAGCAAACTGTAAATTATTTCAATTTGCTATTGTTTATTATACTGCAGTGCCATGATAGAAAAATGTTCAAAAAAATGTGGATCAGGTGAAAAAAAAACCCTGCTGTTTTTGGTTTAAACACTTCACTACATTTTATACTACTAGTTTCTAGTTAACTAGTTAACAGTAGTTCTGGCCAAGCTTTAAAAAAAAAAAGATTATATGCCGTCTAATTATGACTGGCTCGAATGACATTAAAATCGTAAATATTGTATCATCAAACAAATTGGCGACATTTTTCTGAACATTTTTGAGGGTAGAGCAACCTTGCACGCGGCCCCTCCATTGATGATGGACTTGACGAAGATGCCGAGGTCGGCGTGGTTCTCCTTAGACCGGTTCCCCTTGACGCTGACGCCCAGGCCCGCCGAGCCCGAGTCGCTGAGCGGGATCTCGAAGGTCAGAAACTCACGTGTGCCGTCAGGCGTCAGCACGAGCTCGTCCTCCTCCGGCTTCTGTCACCACAGACACACAATCCTTTATATATATTTTTATATCTATTAAACACATTTTGGGGAAACGGGCCTCAAAATGGCTTCTTGGGGGGGATATTTAAATCACCCGATTTGGAATTCAACCACATTTTTGTGAAAACAACAAGTTTGGGAGTTGAAGTAGAGACACTGAATATCACATGTGGTGAAAATGAGCTTTCTCTTTCCTCTCTATCGCCACAACAGGTGCTTGTGTCACATTCTCCCTACCTCCCGACAATAAACGGCATTCTCTCAGCCTCGTTATTTGACAGCTGTCCTCTGAATAGTCGGGCTGCGTGCACACCGCCGCCTGCCAATTATCGTGCTCGCTTAATGAATTCAATCACCGGGCTCACTGTCAGCGCGCTATTAGCCGCCTTTGTTTTTCTGAGGAAGGAAGAGAGAGGGAGGGGTGAGGATGGAATGTGTGGAGGAAGGAAGGAAGAGGATGAGGAAAGACAAATCAATGCATCCTGGGATTTGGATGGGGAAAGAAGGGGAACAAAATAACCGTGTTTGTTGCCTGTGATCATCAGTGAGTGCGGTGGAATAAATAAGAAGACAACAGGAACGTCATTACGTATGAGTCCGGAATTCAATTACGCAGATACATCAATCCTATTATGCTGCAAAGCATCACAATAAGGAGGCAGGAAATGATCTGTAGAGAGGGGAAATAACTCTAAATAGGCCATGTGTCACAAACATGGTGGATTAGGATTGATGACAGTATTGGAATTGTTGCTAAATGCTACCGGCATGAACGGCTGACTTCCTATTCCAGGGATGAGACTTTTTCTAACTTTTTAAGGGGGTACGTTTGAGGGCAAAATGGCTGCTTCGAACCAAAATGGCAGACTTCTTGTTCAATTAAAGACAGGGATACTAAAAGGGGAAGACAAGTAAAAAATAAATACAATTATTTTCAATATTTCTGATGCAGCATCACCAGGCTAACAGTATTCCATTGTTTCTGAGTTTGGTCATGTGACGTTCACAAGTTGAGCTGTGATTGGTTGTTAGCTGAGCCCTGAGCAACTGTGATGTCATTTTCAGTCAACAGCAGGTGGCAAAATGGCCGCCCGGCTGAGCAGGACAAAAATAGGATTTTAATAGTCAATTCATATTCCAAAAACGCAACATTAATCAGAATGCCGTGTTTAGACTAGCGCAGCCAATGGAACAAATTACTGCAAAGAAATCTTTTGACTTCACTTGAAACTTTAAAACTTTTTTTATGCATCCCGTGAGGATAGCCGTATCCCCTAAATTTCATGTTCATTTGTGAAATTGGTATCAGCAGCTATTTTTTTTCTTGCCAATCAAATCAATTTCAGCATGGATCCTTGAAACTTTTTTGTGCGTCCTCTTATGAATGGCACATTCACTCAATTTCAGGTGGCTAATGTTTTACTTGTATTTTTTTTTACTTTCCGGGCGTTGCAACTGAGTGTGGAATGGCTGCTTCAAACTACCAGCTACAGCTTTTTTCCTTTTTTTTTTTTTGCCTTCAGCGTTCAAGTCTTCGGCAAATGAAGAGATGCTTTCCTCCCTTTCGATGTGAAAAGACCAATTACCTATTTTTACACTAACACACACACACACACACACACACACACACACACACACACACACACACACACACACACACCCCCGAGTAACACACTCGCTTCCACATTGTGCAGTGTCTGGAATGATTAGCGGGTCGGCAGCCGTGTTCAACTTGGACCCAACAGAGATGTCATCTTGACAGCAGAGAAAAGCCACTGCAGGCCAAATTTCTCTCTCGGGAAAAATAAATAGATGGGAAAAAAAAATACAGGAAGAAAGGAGTAAAGGAGATAGCGAAATGAAGACAAGAAGTATGGAGGAAGTGAGGGAAGGAAGTACAAACAGAACAGGAAAGAAGGAGATCACTGAGGAGAAAGGTGGATGAAGGAAGGAACAGGGAAGAAAGAGCAGGAGGGGGATGAAAAAAGAAAGATAGGAAGGAGGAGGGGCAAAATGAAAAAAAAAAAGGATGCAGAATGCGTTCCTCTTTTTCTTTCGTTCGACACGGGCCCCGCGGCAGTGTCGTTTCCGTGGCGACCCGACCAGTCAACTGGCTGACAGCACGCAGAAAATGCACCGAGGAGTCGAGGTGCACCGAGTGCCAGGTGGAAGGCTGGTGGATGCCGCCTCCTTGTCAGCACATGCGCACGCACACACAAAAAAACACACACACATTCATCTCACACACACTCATGGTTTTTCACGACGCACACTCAGACACACAATCAATGGTCAGTCACGCGCCCACGCACGCGCTCACTCACCCACACATTCACGCAAAGGCGACAGTCACTCACTCATATACACACGCAGACACACACACACAAAAACAAACTCACGCACTCATCTCTCAGGTGCACTCTCTCTTGCACATGTGCACAGGTGACAGTCACTCACTCACTCATGCACACTTGCACTTACTCATTCCCATGTACACACGCGCGCGCACACACACACACACATGCACACGCAGTTTTTCATAATCTCCCTCTCATTCACTCTCACAGCACACACATGCAAATACATACACACCCATTCACTCACTCAATCTCTCTCTCTCTCTCACACACAGACACATGTCTTCACTCACACGCACACACAAAAACCCAGTCTCACACACACTCTTGAGCTCACACACACAAACATGTACGCAAACGCACGCACCCGCACACACACTTGAAGGCAACAGTCACTTGACTCACTCAGTCCCCATCACTCACTCACTCACACACACACACACACACACACACACACACACTTATTCATGCTCACTCACTCCTTGACTGTTTCACAAACACAAACAAACATGCTCTCTCTCTCTCTCTCTCTCTCTCTCTTGCTTTCACTCACTCATAGCTCTTACATCCTTATTCTGACATGCAGTCACACATTGACTCGCACAAACACAAGTGCACACAATACACATTCTTGTCTTCCCGACAGCACTATGCCTTGCGCCGGTGGTAGTTAAACGTCCGTCATGTCTCGATGATGATGGCGTAATGGCGCCATAACGCGAGACGGTGTGCCATGTTGTAGGGGCCATTAGTCACAGAGGCTTATGGGAAGTGGCTGCTTATGTTGCAATTCGACAATACTGTGCAGACGGCGCTGTGCCAGGAACCTATCCACACACACGCACGGACGCACACACACACAGCCATCTGTTGTAAGCATGATATGAAGTAAAAAGCATATAATGAGATCGTTGACATTGTCGTACCCATTCAGGAAGGCCAGTGAGTAGGACTTGTTGAGTGCGTGTGTAAGTGCATGCGTGCGTTTCATGTGATTGTTTTGGAAAGGCACACCCGACCGATCTTGACTGATCGCAAGCGCACAAAACGTCGTGGAGACTTGTGTGCAACTGAAAGCTTCTTTTAAGAAAGTGTGACTGTGCAGAAGTTTGCGTCTCCTTGTTGCAACAGTTTCCAAAAGTTGCCTGACGGGGGAACGTGCCACAGATGCCTTATGTTGACTTGGGGCTCCCTAGTGTTTATAGGCGGGATCATTACCAAAGCGCGCCTCCAAAGCAGATGTGTGCAGAAACTTTTTCCCTCCGCCTCCGACCAGGGGAAAAAAAAAAATTGTTAGAATTCACCTCATGCGCTGCCATCCAGACGGACCAGCTCATTCGCAGCCTACAAATGAAGAGAGTTTTTTTTTCCCCCTGCCTGACACATCCATACGAGATGAAGGATTCAAATTAGCCTCACTTTCCCTTTGCGTGACTGCAAAACTCAAACATTGTTTTTATTTTTTTAATCCACTTGCCGCAGATTTCAAACGTCCACGCAGAGAGGATTAAACAGAGGAGCAAGAGGAGTGGGATGAGATTTGATGGGGGGGTCTTACCAAATCTCTGGGGCTTTGCATCTGCATCTGGGCCTCGCCGCCCTGCTGGAGGTCACACAAACAACAAGCACATGTCACAATGTCACACACGGCAACCAAGACAACATCTCAATAGGGTCACAATGTTGACCATCATTTGACTGCAACTAACTTACTAATCAACAAATTATTTTGTGGATTAATCAAAGAATCGGTTTAAAAACTATTTTAATTTCCATGCCTATATTAAAAAACAAGACATTATTTCAAACTGACATACAGTTATTATGATTCAGTTTCTAGTTTGGCCCAAAAGAATTGGCAAATATGTTGCTCACTGTTTTCCAAAATAAAAGCAGATATTTTAAGGTAAACTGTCTTTTAACGAGAAATTTTATTTGCACTAAAATATAAGTGCAAATTTAAATTTGAATATCAAAGCATCCATTTAAAAAAACATTATTTCAGGAGAATTTCCCTTTTTTCTCTAAACAAAACTTTTTAAATTTTTTTTAAGATTTTTTACAATTCTTCGATAGAAATAGAAGTTATGGAAATTACCTTTTTTTTTTCCTAATGCTGTGCATTCGTTATTTTATCACTTGGCATTGTACTGTATATTGAGTGTATATTCAAGAGAAAACATTGATCTGGGGTGGTTTTCTTTTTTTCAAACAAGAAAAAACATTGAACTAATTCTTTTCAAATGTATTTTAAAAACCACCTTTAATGTTGTATAGCTAACCTTGTAGTACATTTTCCCACTTGCCAGCAATTCCTAAGACTGCGCTGAAAAGATTTCAACGAGGATGCTCATGCGACGTTCAATGTCTGTCATTGTAAATGTCAAGTTGATATTAAAGTAGAAGTAATATCGCAAAAGTACCCTACCGCCCCGTGCCCCACCCCAAGCTGAAAAATGATGCCTCACCCTCAGCTCTGAGCCTGCCTGCTCTTTTCGTGTGCCTGCCGCTCTCATCTAAAGACAACTTTGACTTGCTTGCCAGAATTGTCACCACTAAGCCGCTTGATTGACACTCCTTTAGCCTCCACTGGGAGACGAAAAAGAACGGAGCTATTCCATGTCTTAACAAGCTTTGAGGCCGAGAAAGACTCAAAGTTTCCTCACACACACACAGACGGACGGACGCGTGGACATTCCTCCTCAATCTCGTGCGTAATTACGAGCGCACTTACTAAGGCAGCGTTTGATGGCGGCAGATGTGCGGGACATCACGTCTCATTTGCCACATGGGGCAATTAGCACCGACATCTGGATGCTTTCAAACTTATTAGCAGTCCACTTGATTTGTTCCTCACCAGATGCCCTAAGGAGGCGCTGGGATGCAAGAAATGCTCCCAAGAATAAAATCGGAATTGTTTTTTTTTTTTCACCTCACATAAATGTGACTTTTGATTTTAAGTGACTCCCCCTCCCACCCTTTCGAACAAGTTCAGCTCTTTGCTTTATTTCTCCTGATAAAAGATAAACATTTAAACATTTTTAAAACAAATTGTCTGAAAACAAAACATTATTTCCAATTGGAAATAATGCAAATCTAGTCAATCTGTTCCATTTACACATATGAACAGGAATACATTATATAAAGAATAACTTTAGAATGAAATACAGAAAACAGTGAGAAAGAAATACATTGTAAATGACTAATAAAGTGCAGAAAAGAATACTGGACATCCATTTCGAAACTTCATTTCAGATTCTTGATGTCGCTGCACTCAAAATTATTTCTGTGCTTGTTCATTAAGTGTGACTGTTAAATAAGCCACCAAAGGCCAAAGAAAGTGTGGTGCAACTGTTGTTATATTGCATGCTTTTATTTTGAAGGTCTGACTTTGGATGGGATGTGTCATCTTCGATGTTGCCTGAGCGATGCTGAGCAGATCGGACAAAAATTGTTGAAATCTGAATTGTAGAAAAACTCTGGCAGATGTAAACTAAGATTTCACTGTACTGCGAAAATTAGCACTTTCTCCTGAAATAAAATGACAAATGGCAACTAAAATAACACATTTTGCCTTTTTGCAGTGTACTTATTGTCTTCTAACACCAAACACGTTTTTTTCCTAAAAATAAACTGACATAAACAATAGAAATAATAGTAAACCATCTTTAGAGATAACATGTATGAGGCGCTTCCTCTTTGACTGAACTTTTGGGAAAAAAAAATCACTCGTACATTGACCAAATTGTCAAGTTACCAACACTGACTGCGGTTTTGCAAAGTAACTCCACTGTAGGCAGCCATGTTGTTAGTGTTCAGCAACGTCCCCAGCGACTAAAATGAATGAATTTTGCGGCCAAAGAATCAAGCAGAGATAAAATTTAAAAGACTTACCGCTTCTTGGGGGAGGAAGGTGTCTTCCTGGCGGAGGACCAGCAGCCCCACAGTGCCCCCCATTGGAGTGGCCCTGAGGATGGAAACCACCTCCTCCTGTCTGCGTCCATTCAGGTCGATCCCATTCACCTGAGCAAAAGAGATACCAGTGACGTCGGAGCTTTCTCAACATAAAACGGTTAGGTGGAATACGTGATGTCATCTCATAACAACTTCACTCTCAAATCATTGACAAAACATTTTACAGTGATATATTCAAATGAAAGCACTTCCAATTCCAGTTTAACTCATTAAATCCCAGCCATTTTCACTGGAGCAACCCCCTCAATCCCAGCATTTTATTGGATTTTGACTGATCTTGCAAGGCCCACAGAATATTTGGTTCTAATGCTATATAAACATGGAGCCTACCAAAATAAAGTTTGGACTCTCTTCTTTTAGCAGAAAAATAATTTTGCTTCTATCTTTTTCCATTCTTCAGCAATCGGCATTACAAAATGGCTGAGTTTCATGAAAATGGCGATTTCTGGGCAAAAAAACAGAGAAAAAGAGCTTTTTGTAAAAGCATGCATTTCAAGTACGTGAGGCACCACTGCCACCTACTGGTCACTTTTTTACATGATTTACAATGCAAACGGCTTATTCTCATTCACAGATTACATCAGACCCTCCTCCTCTCTATGATGCAAAAAAAGACTTAGACGTACAGGTACGTCCTTGGTAGGCGGGGCCTAATTTTAAAAAGACGTACAAGTACATGTTGTGGAATTAAAGAGTTAATGTCAGTCGAATGTTTTACAGTAAAAAAAAAAAAAAAAAAAATCACATCCTCACCTCGAGTAATCGGTCACCTGCCTTGAGGCGTCCATCTTGAATGGCGGCTCCCCGCGGAAGGATGTTCTTGACATAAATGGGCGCCGAGCCCCCGATGGGGACGTCGCGCGACGTGATGCTGAAGCCCAAACCTTCGGGCCCTGCGGGGGTGAGACCACAGTCAAAGCAGGAAGTCCATTTATAGACCATCAACTTGAGACTAAACAAAACGTTGAGGCGTCACCCAGAGGGAATATTTATGTCATTAAGACAATCATAGCATGGTTGTTTTCTTTGAATTTCCTGTGCAGCTCTGTGGACACGACCAATCCCTGTCACTACATATTCTTGTCCCTGTCTTGCAGGCTAGATCTGATAACCAAAGTATTAGGACAAGTCATTAAAGGAACCTCGGAAATGGTCATTATGAGCCTAAGATTGCCGGTCCAAAGCAAACCAGTGTATTTCCTTTGTCTTTCCAGGCATGCTTGCTGGAGCCTTTTTTGTGGGTCTACTTGACAGACTTGTCCCTCAAAATCCATGTGGCTGACTTACTAAATTAGATGGACTGTACTTTGGCGAGTCATTCAATTTTGGGGCTGTGCACCCACACAGAATGACTACAAATCTTAATATTTCACAATTTAGCTATTATTAAAATGAATTGAATTAGTTGGGGGAGGGGGGGGACCCTCATGATCTTATTGCTCAGGTTTGTATTTAATGTCATCTATCTGTTCAAATTTGGTAGCGATCAAATGAAACTCACAAGTAGGGCTGGGTAATATATTTTTATCGTATCGAAAGTGAAATGTAAACATTAAAGATAATGTCGAAATGAAGACGATATCGGTCATGTGACCTCGCCACTCTTGTGTTGCATGGAAATCTCAGTTGATTCACATTCCTGCTTCCATGTTTGGCCTTGATCGACAGTTAATACAGCAGCAGATGACAATCATCTCGCGGAGGGCGAGGGAGGAGGGACACACGCAGAGTGAGCGAGTTGACACCCGCAGCTGCTGCTGCTGCCGAGACAGCACACACTCAACAAATTCATTTCCATGTTTGCTCTCAAGTATATACCGGAAGGTACACATATGTCAAATCAGTCTTGGACAAATCTTGGATTTAAGTCCCTAAAAATTGGTTACTTCAAACCAATTACGGCAGATTTCCTTTTTATTTGACAACAGGAGTCCTTGAGGCCATTTTTATCTGTCGACTCTTGATGAGCAGCTAAGTGAAACTGGTTTGAGTTGCCGAACTTTCAAAAGTCAAACCTACACTTCACTACATAATGATGAAAACCCAAATGCGCCATAATCTGTCAAGTATACAAATAAAATTTGGCAGCAATTGGACAAATTCCATAGGAAAGCCCGTTTTGTTTCACAGCACAGGACAATTAAAAAGTGCCTTTGGGGGGGAGATTTTCACAGTTCTCCTTGGAGGCATGTTTTGGAAAGCATAAAGCAGTGAATCAACATCCCATTATGAGGACAGTTATAGAGAGAGGAAATGATGACTAAGCCTCCATCCTGTCCAGACTACTCTCATATTTGTGCCTGGGAATTAAGTGCGCAAAGCAAGAAGTTGGGACTAAGTGGATGTTAATTACACAAAGGTCAGCAAGACGCTGGCAGTGTTGCCAAGTGAGCAACTTCTCCGACCTTTCTAGATCTCGAGACTATTTCTAAAAAAAAACGTGAGAAGTGATTGTGATTCCTGCTAAGAAACAGACAACATGAGCAGAATTCACAAATCGTGGCGGAACTGGCCCAGCGTCGCCTGCCAGTCTTAGTAAAGCTGTCTTCGCCATCGCTCCCACGCCGCTCGCAACGTCACTTTGGCCGTTTCCGTCCATTACCATGGCAACCAAGCACAACAGTAAAAGGCGACTTCACGCATCCTTACTGTGCTGGTTCCCTTCTCTACAGTGTAGTTCACCGGGATGTCGAAAGTGAGCGGCACCTCATCCTTGTTGGTGATGTGGTTGGGCTGGATGCGTTTGTCGGCAATCCTTTTGTTGTATTTCAAAATGCAAAGTACTTTATTTGGGGTAAATTAGAGGCACTTTTAAAGCTGGCAGGTGTGTGCTGTCTCACATTTAACATGAGTTTGAATTAGATTGCTTCTTTCTGATCGTAGCCCCAAGATGCACACTTCTGAAACCCTATCAGTTATTTTTACTTGGAAAGTCTTTCCACTTGATTTGCACAGGTCACAATAAAGGAGGAAAAATGTCTTTATTACTTGTGTACGTACACCTTTTATACCCACTGCCGCGACTTTACTTTGCTATTTGCAGGATTCAAAAGTATAAACCAGGCAGAGGTTTAAGGCGTGCTGGGAGCGGCGGGATTAAGTGGAAACAAAACGAGAGATGAGGCGAACGGTCCTCTTGAGAGACGTGCCGCTAATCTCCCGGCAAACGTCTGCCGCCGAAAGAAAGAGCGAGGGGACACGAGGAGATTTCAGGGGGAAGACCAAACAACAAGAAGCAGCTGTTTTTGTTTTTGTCACGGATGAGAGAGAGAGAGAAAGAGAGAGAGAGAGAGAGGGAGAGAGAGAGAGAGAGAGAGAGAGAGAGAGAGATATGGAGGGGAGATGGGGGGGTGGGAGAGATTTTGGGAGGTTGCAGTCCCGTCTTTGTTGCAGCACTGGCGGCTGCTAAGCAACAAGCTCTTCGCCCACAACCCCGACTGACGCCTTGGCAGAGGTGCGCACGCGTCACCTGTGCCAAGACGTCTGTTTAAGGCCACGCCAAATTTCTGCGCAAAATGCTGTGCGGAAGCCCACCTGTTGCTTTTCGGGACATGTGGATTCAAATATTGCGACACATTCCACCTACGTGAATTGAAAAAGAAAATGCTGAAATCTAAAATGGATGGGCAACAAGAGAGTATACTTATTTAAAAAACTTTTTTTCCCCACCCAAAGACATTTATTAAAATACAGTTCAGTCTGAAAAATGTTGAAGATTTTAAGACTTCATTAGCGTTCCTCATGGTTTCAAGTCAGGGTTATGTTTTCCAAAGTAGGGTTTCAAATATGGTTTCGAACAGGGATTTGGGATTCGAGTCAGCATCTCTAGCTGGGGTTAGGGTTTGTCGTTAGGGTTTCAAGTCATCGTAAGGTTCCAAAATAGGGTTTCTAGCCAGGTTTCTAGAAGAGGTCAAGATTTGTAGTTAGGGTTTCAAATGATGGTTTAAGGCCCCGGGTTAGGGTTTTAAAATAGGGTTCTCAGCCAGGGTTTAAACTGCTATATGGCTACACGTTAGCATAACAACTAATTAGCATTTTTCCATTTCCATTTGAATTTGAAGGTGTTTCGTTTTTTTCCCCCCAGTACCTTTCTGAAGCTGAATGTTGAGCCTTCTCCCGACCTTCTTGTTGTATGTCGGCGTGGGGGTGGATGTCAGCCCCCTCTGCGGTGAGTGAATCTGTCCGGTGGGAGGTTTGGCGGCAGAAATGGCTGTCGGGTGAGCGGCGGCGGGCGTGTAGCCGTCCGTCTGCTCTGGATGCGGATGAGTGCGCGCTTGTTTCTGGGAGCCGTGTCGGGACATCCTGTGAGGCGTGAGATCCGTGGCACTGGATGCCGAGTCAGCGGTGAAGCGGCCTGACGAGTACGCCGGGTTTCTCTCGACCTGGGACAGATGCTCGTAGTGGGCTTTCACCGAAGATGGCACCACGTGGAACATGATGACGGGAGAACGCATGGCCTGGCGGAACATGCTCTGGGCCCTGGGCAGACAGGAAACAGGAATAAAATCACAAATCTTAAACACAAACGAAGGCGAAGACGTGCGAGTAGTTAATAAGTAGCTTGAAAGTATCATGTATGTTGTTAGGGCAGTAAATTTTGAGCTTGTATGTAGTTAAGTAGCTTGCATGGAGGACAGTAGATTGGTGCAAATAGTTTGGGAAGAAGCTTGAAAGTAGGAATGTAGGTTCTTAGATTGGTGGCAAGTAGGTAAGTAGCTTGAAGGCAGGCTTGAAGGTCGTAGGTAAATCAGTGAATTGGATGTGTGTAGGTAAGTTCCATTAATAAGGGTTTAGGTAGTAGGGTCAGAAGATCGGCGGCAAGTAGCGAGGTAAGTAATTTAAAAGTGGATAAGTCGGTAGTAGGTTGGTGGAGAGTGGGTAGGTCTTTAAGGAAGTAATTGGGAGGGTGTCATGGTAGGGTCAGAGGCATCAACCGTGGTGGTGTGAAAGGGAATAGCTGAAAGCCTGAGTGGGATGCCAAGTTGAACAACTGACACTCAATTTTCAGACTCTTTTGCGCTGAAAGCAATCGTTCGTCCCCGTCAACTATTTTCTATATCCGAAATCCGTCTTTGGCCACATGAACGTCGTGATAAATTCAATATTACTGCTATGGTTCCATCTCCTGGTACTCTCACTTGGATGGACAGAAAATCTCCTGCTCAACTGAGCCCCCAACCCCTTACTCGCTGTGAGCTCATACAGTAAAAGCCCCCAAAAGGAAGCTCATGTTGACAGCAGCAAATCCTCACTGGCACCATTTGCTGCCCTCCATCACATGTTGCTTTGACTTGTCCAGAGAGGACATTCAGGCGAGTGGCCAAAGCGGCAAAGAGGCTTTTAATGCATTCCCGCGGCGTGAAAATGTGTTGTGAAATTCCAGGAGCCCTTTTTGGCAGCATTCCCAGGGGGAGGATGAACTTGTAGATGAGGTAGCAGACGACAACGATATGTAGAGCAGCTCCCGGAGAGACGTGATCTGCATGCACCTGTGTCAACAAAGTCACAACACTTGGACTGACAGGCGCCTCTTTCACACACTTTCAACCCGTACACAGTCGTAAAAGACGTGTCTTTGCATCCGACAATCACTTCTCCCACACTATTGCGTTGAAAGAAACCATCTCTGTCCGACAATTCCAGACGCTAAAACTGCCAGTCACAAAAACTAGCGTCACGGTATTCTTGTTCACGGCTCTGATGCTGACAATTTGCGGATTCTTGATGTTTTCGCATTCTTACCCGTACATCACACCTTTGCCTTTCCTCAGCAGTTGGCACTAACATGTTCGAGACGATCGTGACAGTCTCAATTTTACTCAACCGCAGT
Source organism: Hippocampus comes (assembly GCF_001891065.2). Taxonomy (NCBI): domain Eukaryota; kingdom Metazoa; phylum Chordata; class Actinopteri; order Syngnathiformes; family Syngnathidae; genus Hippocampus; species Hippocampus comes. The sequence goes on from NW_017806034.1 coordinate 1,221,107, forward strand.
GAAGATTAACTTCTCCAAAAACCGTCCCTGCATATTCGCGAGCATTCTCGGATAATGTTGCCGCTGGAAGCGGAACCGCATACAAATCTCAGGTTTTGGGCTATGGAGAATCTGTAAACCTATTAGCAACTGTGTGTGTATGTGCATTTCTGTGTGTGGTAGATATATATATATATCCTCTGAATTATAGCTGTTGGTATGAAAGTATAAAAACAACAAACACGCACACACTACATTATCATTTCTCCACGCAGCATACGGGAATGGGAAAAGAGGCAGGTGGGTTTAGGTAGACGGGGGACTGATGCAAGAAGCGGGATTAGTGGTCAAAAGAATGGTTGGTCCACAAGCTTTCTAAAAAGGCATCCAGGCTGAAAGGATTGCAAGGACCGAATCGGTTGTAAAAGGTTCACTTAGCGCAAGCCTTGGGCACCAGGTGCCAGTAGCAAAGAGTCAAAAAGCAGGATGAAGCAAGGCCATCCGAAAGTCCAGGAGTGGTGTCTCGGGAAATAGTCTTACTGTTCAAAGCGGATGTTGCGCAGGTCCCCGTTATTGATTCTAACAATGCAGTCGTTCTCCTGGAAGAGGGCCTGTTGCTGGGCTTTGCCACCGCGTTCCAGACGCTTAACCAACAAGCCAAGAGTCCTGAAAGTGTCCAACAGGGTCATGTTAACATAACGCAACATAGAAGGTAGTGTGGCTTTGTTGGGAGTACAGGAGGTCAAAAAAAAAAAAAAAAAGGCGGGGCTATTTCGGATTCAGATATTTATTAATAGGGAGGTCAAGTCAAAAATGTTCTTAACAATAATATGGTCGATGTGCCCCGACTAGTCTAAACACGGCATCCTCAATAATGTTGCGATTGTGGAATATGCGATGGATAAAAACAGACAGCTTTTGCTGTTTGATTCATTTTGCACAAATGTAATATTAATCCAAAGACCCGTGTTTAGACTGGTGGGGCCGTACAGAACATTTTATTCTAAAAAATATTTATGATTTGACTTCCCCTTTAAGGCCAATTACCTAAATCACAAAACAAAACATGAAATTTGAGGTCTTACGTTTATCTTATTCACGGCAATGCATGTTTTGCATTTTTGAGACCATAAAATGACAATTTGGGGAAAAGCAACCATTTTTACCCAAACTGTTTCGTTGCGGTTGAAGTGACCCAATCTAAAATTTACAAATGCATTTTTTTGGAAAGTAAATAGAAAATCAGCACCGTCATGGCATTTTTAATAATTCTGCATTTTACGTCAACGTATTTTTTTGCCAAACTTCCCTTTGAGCCAAGGACATTTTCGGCATTTCAATGAAAAACACAAAAAGGGTTACTGGTAAACCCTGCTATCATTTTGTTGGAGCACTAGTGCCAATATTCTTGGAAGAGCACAAAATGTTTCCTAAGGGGAGGGAGTGGGGGGGGGTCGACTGGCACCTGAGGCGCCACGCTTGTAATCTGCTGTGCAAAGTGGTTTAGGGCGAGAGGCTAGCATCACCCGAGAAAGGTGCTTGGTGGATTACATAGCCAAAAAGGGAATTTAGCAAAAGATGTGGCAAGTCCAGTCTTCTTGTCGACCTATCATCTGAAGGGGCTTTTTTTCCCCCCTTTCTCAGCGCATGAGCCACCTCTGTAAATTGAGTCGATTGTACAGTTTAACACTCGGCCCCGGCTTCTAATTCAATTGGGACGAGAATGTGATTACGGCGAGGGTAGCAGAGTTCAGGAGGGCGGAAGAGTTCAGAAACATTCCAGCTGATTGGAATGGAGTGGGAACACAATGTGATTTGCCGGGAGAAGGGCTTCCACTTCGTTTGATGAAGGCGTAATCTAGGAATAATGCCTGCCCACACATTTTCCCAATAAAGGCAAACGTGCCTTAAAAGTGTGCTCTTAGCGTGATTGAGTCGGCCTGTGAAGAAGGCGATAGCATCTCCCCTATGAACAAGTTTGTAGCCGCGGATTTTGTTTCAGCTTCACTGCCTCTTTGGGAACATTCAAAACAGATGTGAAATTCCTGGTAATGCCTCTCCGGCCGGCTTTGTTCCAGCTGTGCTCAACGCGTCCTTTGAATCCCGCGGCGCGGACGTGACGGGAGGCCGGCGGAAATATGACGGTCACCTGCAGGCATCAAAGCCCTATGATGGATGGTGGCGAACTGGCAAATGACTTCACGATGCGGGCGGGTATTTACGCGTCAAGTGGACAACACAAGGGCACGTTCAGAGGCCACATTTTTTTCCCCCCGCCTAGAATTACCAACTTGTTTGTTATGCAAGCGCACGATTTCACTCAGGTACAGTCAGGATGTTCTGTATTTTTATACTGTGCATAATGGTAGGCAGTAGGGGTGAAACAGTAGTGTTTATCTGCAGCTACCAAACCACTTGTATGCATGGGTCCAATGCATTTGTACTTTTTTTAAACTAAATCAGTACTGAGCCTGGGATTATATGATCAAAAGATTTGGGATGACATAACTGTGCAGCTATTCTCAATGTTTTCTGGGTCAACCACAACATTAAAACTACTGGGGGGGGGGGGGGGGGGCAAAACAAAAAACAT
>NW_017806034.1:1223691-1228600 GCF_001891065.2 Hippocampus comes
CTCCGAAAAGAACCTACTTCCCACCTGGACGGCATTATTTTTACCTTCGGTCCCTGCCACTGAAGGGCACCACATGGATTCCCAGCGGGCCACCATCGTTTGTCACCTCCACCACTTTGATTAGGTCTCTGCGATCAGCCGGGCACGGAGCGGTGGGCGACCAAAAGAGTGAGGGTGAGACGAAGGACACCATGTGAGCAAACAAAAAAAAAAAAGGAGGAAATGTGATGAAGGTGCACATGAATCAAAACAAAAGAGGGGAAAACTGAATTAAAACATGGAAAGTAAAATGGTGTCGAAAATGTGACAAACACAAGCCAAAACCTGATACTGACTGTGAACTAAAACAAGTGTGTGACAATAATTATATGCAGTGGAGCCCTTGGAAGCCTTCCAACGTTTTCATGAAAAATGAATTCTGGACTGGGTTCAACTCTTTTCGTTTCTGCTGGGCTTCTGCCCGTGCAAGTGTTAATTATAAAAGATGACTTTTTAAATTGGACATTCCGGCAACACTTCAACCTCCAACTGCTTGTTAATGAAGAGGCGAAGACTCAACCCGGGTGGCTGTGCCTCATTGGGTAGTGCGGGTCGTCCAGTGAGCAAATGGTCGGCAGTTCGAATCCTGACTCTGACTGTCTGCTGTCAAAAGGCCATTGGGCAAGGCACTGAAACCTCAATTGCCTCCAAGTTGGCATTGTAAATGAGAACTGATACTTAAATCCATTACCTGGTTTAAAAAAGAATAAATAGACATATGGACAAAATCCTGGAAGTTTATTTACTCAATATTAAGAAATAAAGTGGAGTGCTTTCGCTGTACCTGAATCTTACACAATTACCCAAATGCTTTTGTTTACAATTCCGGTAAGTCTTCCAATACTTTCACTTCTCACTTCATCGAGGTGTCCCAATGCTTTTTGACCAAATTCCACATTTTCTTCATTTGCATTTTCCTTGAACTTGACCAGATACTTCTTTTGTTCACTTTTCACTGCCTGCAATGTGTCCATTTCATCTATCCGCACTGTCATGTACATTTAAAGCTGCCAAAATGACGAAAAACAAGTCCTTGCATTTGCAGCCGAGCTCGACAAAACATCATCCAGCCGCCTCGCTGCTTTGAAACAATAACTGTGATTAGTTTGGGGGAGTGTAAACCGGGTGCCTTGTTGACAAGCAAGAGGCGTCGGAAGAGTAATAATAACAGCAATAGGATACCTGCATATCAAATTGGAGGAAAGAGGACCATAACCAGACACGCTTGCTAATAACATTGGCGGCGGAGTGGAGGAGTGTGTGGGAGCTTCCGTGGCGCTTTTGCTCCCACTCAAGAGTGACAGACTTGAAAATAATTTTGCTATATTGCGTCAGTTTCCAAGAGTTGTTTGGCTGTTGTGCTGCAAATAAGATATTACACCACTTACAAAAACTTTGGGCTATTGGGCTTACGGTTGAATTGCAGAATGAACTTAAAATGAACTATAACCTTCCATCCAGGTAAACTCAATTTCATTCATTCATTCTCCGGACCGGTGATGCTCACTAGGGGTCACGGGCATGCTGGAGCTTATCACAGTTGTCTTTGGATGGGAAGCAGTGAACACCCTGAACTGGTCACCAGCCAATCATGGGGCACAAGTAGACAACCTATTTCATGCCAAAGCTCCACTCACCTCCTGAGCTTTTCCACTTTTTGGGAATAGTGTATATATATATTTTTTTCATTTTAGTATCAAGCAGTGAGTGTCTTTGGAAGTTGGAGACTCACTCAAGAGATCTGGCGGTGGTGGCAGTGTGGTCCAAGCACGAGTCGGCTCGGCCCGCTGGCTCAATCCGGCCATTTTCTTGCTCTCTTGCCTCGTCCTCCTGCAAACAAAAAGACAAAATGGTGGCTGGATAGAAACCATTGCTTTTAACGTAGAAAGGTGTTCCAATATTTTTGTTCTGACCACAAGTTTTCTTCACCTTTCCATTCCCCGCATTTTTATTCAATTATTCTATTCTAATGAGGGGAGGAAAAAAAAAATCTGGGATTGAATCTTTTGGACCAAACCATCCAGCCCTATTGGAACATTCCACTATATTGCATCAAGTCGTAGATAACCTGACGGCACCAGCAGAAGCAGATGGGAGGAGGTCTTCAACAGCAATAAAAATTCATGGACTTCAATATTACATTGCCTTCTGCTCTGTGCTGCGTATTAATTTTAATACACACGTGTGGACACACATGCAGACGCAATGCCACACACAAAAACGCTGATCGGCAGCAGTAGCCGAGTGGTAAGACAAAAAGAAGAGGTCATTAAAAGTGGAGGGCTCCACCCGAGAGCGCAGACCTCATCAGTATGAAAATGGGTCTTGTGCTCCTAACGCCGCATGATTGCCATGACACCCGCAGGACGGCGCCGCCCTCGTCGTTTCTGCTTCCATGTCTTCCCTCGCCTGTTCAGACCGCTGCTGATGGCACTCTATCGCAAAGGCAGCAAGGGTAACCTCGCAGGGAGTGTGATAGCCGGATCAGCGGAAATTCAACGCAATCTGTTCCCGCAGGATGTCCAAGCTTTCATTTATCAAAGAAAGATAATGAATTTTAAGGGAAATAAACAAAGATGTCAATTAAGCTCTAGGAGTGCTCTTTTCAGGAGGAGCAGAAATCAGATTGGAAACATAAGATAAATCTTATGTTTGTACGGAGGTAGCTAGTGCAAGTTTTTTTTAGAACATTTGTTCTTTGAGATGCCAGTCATTTCTTTCACAGTATCCTATCAGCGTATTTGGATTTAAGTGTAATTTCATGTTCAATTCACATTTTGACTGTTTTCATAAAAAGTTGTCACTTTGTCACTTGAATATTGTCACATATAAAGATGGTACTTTTTTTTTTAAATACAGATTATCATGCAATCACTGTAATGGCAGAAAATTGGCGTATGTTGAATAACACTGATTACTCCCCGGGAAAATGAAAAGAATAAAAACAAGAAAACACCAAAGACCAGCCTGATTTTACATCTCAAGTCACAGCCTTGAAAGATCTACTGAAGTCTGTTTCATCAAAGTACAGTTTACTTATGAATGCAGAAAGCTCCCAGTGTGATATTACTATTCATGAACATTTGAAAACAAAGAGAGAGCTCCATGGAATGAAAAAAAGGGAAAAATAAGAAAGGAAAAGGGAAAAAAAAGAGCCTATCGGGCCGGGGTGCAAGCGTGGGAGCGGCTGCGCTATCTCCTGGAAAGGCCAAACAAGACGGGCTTTCATCGTGGCACGCTCCCGACATTTCACCGTCGCTCTTTTCCTTTCAATACGCGCCACCGGCGAGGATCTGGCGGCACGCTGACAGACATACTCGGCAGTCGGGAAGTGTACGTACAGGGGGCTAGATGAGAAACAATAGAGGCAAATGGAGGCCAATGATGAAGAGGGAGATAGCACACTTTTGACACAATTAGATTAACGATATACTGTCACTGCTAGCTCAGTTGTATGCGAAGTGGCGCTGCATGCAACGCACAACAATTTGATGAAACTGATTTTGGGTCACCACAAAAAACAACAAAAAAAAAAACATTACGTTTTGGAAGTTGCTAGAACCAAACCAAACTGGTCTGGTTGGCAACAACAAGCTACACAAGGGTTAATGTATTTATCCTGCCAGCAAATGGCGGATGTTCTGAGTCGCAACCTGGTATAGAGTACGAATATTCGTGTATGGCTTGTTTATAACAGCCCTCCAATATGGCCGCCGGTAGTGCATTGTGGGTAATTGCTAAAAGGACGGAGCCCTCTATAACAGGCTCGTGGCTAACAACTAGGAGGAGGGCGTGACCACTCGGCCGGCACCGGCGAGCCGCGGGTGTCCTCTAAAATGCTAAAAGTCGTCTGGCTACTTTTCAAAGGCAGTGTGAATTCGGCGAAAATAAATCTGCCTTCGACACTAACAGCCGGATACACTTGTAGTTGCAACCGATCCATCTTTAACAAAACATACTTAAATGTGTCTGTTTTTTGGGGGGGCGGGGTCTGTTCTTGCCTTAGGTTTGGAATGTTTTTGGGCCATCGGAAATGATGTGGGTTCATGGTAGAGCCAGCCATCTTATTTTGTTCAGCCATGAAAAATTACAAAGATAGGCAGGAATTCCCAAAAGTTAGCTTCAATGCCAATTTCTGGTACCCTGAGGTACTCAGCTTTGGGTATAAAAAGGGGGGTACTGTCCTTTAAACAAAAAAATACTGGGCTTACATGCCATTTTCCAGGTGCTCTGCCGTGCCACACGTTTGGCTGGGAAGGTTTCAGCCCCATTTGGATTTTTTTTTTTTTCTTTGAGTCATGGCTGCAATGTTCCTAAGCCCACCAAGATGGGGTAAGGCTTCTTGAAAATGTGCAGACTGAAAACTGATATTTAATGTCAATTTCTGTTCTTAGATAATTTCTTGTGACAAAATTGGGCTTTAAAATCGAAATCGACATTAGCAATCGCTGGATCTACTGCTGCTTTGATTGACAGCTGACCTGCAGATGAATGGCCGTGAGGTGGCTGCATTTGAGTGACCGCAGCATAGAACCTCCTCCGGTTCCTGCCGCTGGGAGGTGGGCTCTGACCGAGCAGATGCGTGAATAATTCATGATGGTGTTTGGGGGAGGCAGGCAGGTATGAGGAGTATTTCCTATTTCCCCCCCACCCCCACCTAAGTCATTGTTTGTTTCCTGAGCGAGGAAGGAGAGGCGGCTAGGTGGGGGAGGAAGGGGGGTGTCACTGTGGCCCAGACTCATTAAAGATTAATTCCAGAATCCATTGAGGTCTGTCCTCCCTATCTTTCGCACTAAATAAAGTGCCCCCACTGTGTGTGTGTGTGTGTGTGTGTGTGTGTGTGTGTGTGTGTGTGTGTGCGCGCGCGCGT
>NW_017806034.1:1229159-1240008 GCF_001891065.2 Hippocampus comes
TTCGTGTATGGCTTGTTTATAACAGCCCTCCAATATGGCCGCCGGTAGTGCATTGTGGGTAATTGCTAAAAGGACGGAGCCCTCTATAACAGGCTCGTGGCTAACAACTAGGAGGAGGGCGTGACCACTCGGCCGGCACCGGCGAGCCGCGGGTGTCCTCTAAAATGCTAAAAGTCGTCTGGCTACTTTTCAAAGGCAGTGTGAATTCGGCGAAAATAAATCTGCCTTCGACACTAACAGCCGGATACACTTGTAGTTGCAACCGATCCATCTTTAACAAAACATACTTAAATGTGTCTGTTTTTTGGGGGGGCGGGGTCTGTTCTTGCCTTAGGTTTGGAATGTTTTTGGGCCATCGGAAATGATGTGGGTTCATGGTAGAGCCAGCCATCTTATTTTGTTCAGCCATGAAAAATTACAAAGATAGGCAGGAATTCCCAAAAGTTAGCTTCAATGCCAATTTCTGGTACCCTGAGGTACTCAGCTTTGGGTATAAAAAGGGGGGTACTGTCCTTTAAACAAAAAAATACTGGGCTTACATGCCATTTTCCAGGTGCTCTGCCGTGCCACACGTTTGGCTGGGAAGGTTTCAGCCCCATTTGGATTTTTTTTTTTTTCTTTGAGTCATGGCTGCAATGTTCCTAAGCCCACCAAGATGGGGTAAGGCTTCTTGAAAATGTGCAGACTGAAAACTGATATTTAATGTCAATTTCTGTTCTTAGATAATTTCTTGTGACAAAATTGGGCTTTAAAATCGAAATCGACATTAGCAATCGCTGGATCTACTGCTGCTTTGATTGACAGCTGACCTGCAGATGAATGGCCGTGAGGTGGCTGCATTTGAGTGACCGCAGCATAGAACCTCCTCCGGTTCCTGCCGCTGGGAGGTGGGCTCTGACCGAGCAGATGCGTGAATAATTCATGATGGTGTTTGGGGGAGGCAGGCAGGTATGAGGAGTATTTCCTATTTCCCCCCCACCCCCACCTAAGTCATTGTTTGTTTCCTGAGCGAGGAAGGAGAGGCGGCTAGGTGGGGGAGGGAGGGGGGTGTCACTGTGGCCCAGACTCATTAAAGATTAATTCCAGAATCCATTGAGGTCTGTCCTCCCTATCTTTCGCACTAAATAAAGTGCCCCCACTGTGTGTGTGTGTGTGTGTGTGTGTGTGTGTGTGTGTGCGCGCACGCGTCTGAGAGTGTTGCTGCACTTTAATGAAGTGCAGTCCGCGCGCAGTTCCTGGAACTTTGACCGCACTGACACATATAAATGGATGTACATGCATGCGGCAGCATGCACGGCTGTAAACTTGCGCGCACACACGCACAGTTTGAAGTAAGTAGATGGTTAATTGGTGGATTTGTTAGCTGGTTGGATGGTATCAGTTAGTCGTATAACATATGAACTGTTTTAGCTCGAGATTCCACTGTGTCTTCCAATGAATGTAGCTCAAGTTAGTCATAAAATTTCAGGAGTGTTTTAATCGAGGCTCCACCGTGTTTCACAATTATTAAAGTAGTTGTAGACCTTCAGGGGAGTTTTACCCTCACAAGTTCCACTGTTACTCACAATTAATATAGATGGAGTTAGCTAGCTAGTCAGTTAGTTGGCTAGCTAGCTCGCTAAGTAAGTAGTTCATTATTTTGTTAATAAGTCAGGGACATTTTAACTGACTGATGTCAGTGAGTCAGTCAGTCAGTCAGTCAGCCAGTTAGGTATAGTTTGGGATTCTAACTAAAGCTAATGCTTTAAAAGTTTTGGAAGAAGATGACTATTTGATAGCAAAAGTGAAATCATCTTCATCAATAGTTTAATCCCATTAAAGGTTTACTGTTGTTCCTCACTGAAGAATAATCAGCAAAAGCCACAAAATGGAGGAATTTCAGCTTTTTTGTTAATGCTGAATTCGTTGTGAATCTGTGAAAACTCACAAAGAAAGACAAATCAGAATGTTTCAGGGATATTTTTGCTTTCAACGCATTGATAATATGCATAATATATATCACAGTTGGTCTTAGAAAGAGTGTCGCGTCTGTGAGAAAAGATGACATGGAGTGAAAAACGAATGGCATGTAAATAAGCTACTCAATTTGAACCATATGGTGAGTCGCTCTTCGTTGTTTATTTGTCAAGAAAAGACCGTAAGCCCTTTCTCGGGCTTGCTTTTACTGTTTCATAGTTTGAGAGAACTCTGCCGTAAAAAGGCAGTGAATGAGTAAACGGCGGTTAGCACGTGACAGTTAAAAAAACACTTGTAGATGATAAAACAGTGCTTATGCAAGGAAATATATTGAACTCCGCAACAGACTATTATTCCCTTTGAGGAAAATGGTTTTGAAATGTGAAAAAAAAAAACGACGACAAGCCAAGGTTCCACAGAATATGTATTATATTGCATATTGTGCATGGTTCAACTGCAAACGTCAGTGTGAGTTAACCTAATACTTAGCTAGAAGCCAGAGCATAAGTTGGCGGTCCTGCAGGATGGATAGCTTGCACAACCTTCTAACATAATTCCAAGAAAAGAAAACATGTCATAAACCCATCTGACTTCCCTCACTTATGGACTTCGAGTAGACTTGTTACCACGGTAACTTGGAAGCAGAGGTGCGACCATATGCGCGACTGCGTCCCCCCTATGTGCGGCCCTCGACAGGCTGTCGGGTCTGTCACAATCAGCCGGGGTTCAAGCTCAGTGTCGACGTCGACACGTGACCGAAACGCAGACAGACCCAACTCAATTCCTCAGGCTTTGTCGGGTGGCATGAGAAGGCAAACGGTCCAGGAAAAGGGTAAAGGCGGAAATTTCGGTTTCCGGCGGGCATATGGACAAAGGAGCTGATCAAGCCAGTAGGCGTGAAGTCAACCGAGGAACACGTGTTTTTCGGGAATCCTTGAACCATTTTTCAAAAGCTCCAGTAGGGTATACTTTGGTTGACGTGGCCATCACAACCAGACTTGACATTTTGGCTGACTGTTCAGGCTAGCTCAATTCCAATTATTTTATTTTTTTTTTGGATTCATATGCGACACATATGGTTTTTTTCCCCCCCATGCAGTGTGAACAGTACATTTCCAACTAAATGACATCAGGGAGTGCAATGTCCGAGACACTGCTTTTGTTTTGAACAGTTTGTGCATTTTTCCACATTGGTGAAGGAATAACGCATCTAATATATTTTTCTTGGATTTTTTTAAAATTTTTTAACATGGAAGAGAATATGCAGCATTTCCAATGTGTTTGCATTTGTGGAAATAAAGGCCATTGTGAGGAATATGAGCTTTACGAGCTTTTTAAACACAACGCTCCAACTCCCGCTTTGAAATTCAAACAGGTGGATTATGATTTATTTATTTATTTTTTTTTTTAAGGATGCCATCTGCTGTGGAGTGGGTCAGGTTTGTTTGGAGTCGAATTATATTTGAATTACAGTTATTGTGTGTGCAGCTTGCACCCTAAGGTGCCGGTGGTGGCCCTGAGGAGGGAGTAGAGCGCGCTCCCTCAAGATGAGCGACACTTTGATCTCCTACTTGCGTCTCCGAGCTGGGTCGAGAGCCGCACAGCTGGGGAGAGGCGAGTCTCCTGGCACACCATCACATCAAAACCACAAGATCAAAGATGACGAAGAAAGCGCAAGAGAGCGCCCATTAACGTCTTTCCGAGGTGAAGGATCCTTGTGAAAACGACTGAATACACAACTATTAGAAGCTTTATGGGATCAATGGTTCACACATCAAGGCATTAAAGCTTAAGATGCTAAGAAAAATATGGTGGAAACACCCTCGTGAGGATAAAGTTTTTCGGCTAATGGATAGATGGATGGTTAAAAAAATGAATTCAATGAAAATAAAACTTATTTTTTTGTGTGTTTGTCTATTTTTGTGTGCCCATCAATTTACACTGAGTATCAATTAAACTTGCAGGGGTATCCACATTCGGTCCTTGAGGGCCATTATCCTGCATGCTTTAAATGTTTCACACCTCTAGCACACAAGATTCTATTAATCAGGTCATCAGCAAGCTCTTCAGAAGCCTGATCATTTGAATCAGGTGTGTTGGAGGAGGGAAACATCTAAAACATCCAGGATAGTTGTGCTCGAGGAACACATTTGGACAGCAGTATTAAATAAAGCCAACAAGGAAAACTTACTTGATGACCAATCAACGACGCAAGTTATCAGGAAACTCTTGGTGAGGAAACACCGCTTCCTCTCAAGAAACTATGGCGAAAAAAAAATTGCTTGTCCCCATTGAAAGTTTATGGTCTGCCTCAGTTTAATTCCATTACGGCTACGGGGAAAATGAATGTCAAATGAAACAAATAAGATTACACTCCACTTGCAGTGCAGTTTATTTGTTTAAAAGATGCAATCTCCCTTCGGCTTGTGCTTCTCGGCAACGTGAATAATTGCAAAAGCGCAAACAAACACTGTGCGAGAGGGTCGTCTGGCGGCAAGACGCGAACAACAAGCCGGAGGGGAGTCACGCACGGGGACTTCAGCCCAACATGGCCGCCGCGCACTTGCTTCACCTTCACAAATCTGAACCCAAAACAACATCACACAACTCATCTGAAGAGATGTTCATTCAAACTGTGCTCAGCTAACACACACACACACACACACACACACACACACACACACACACACACACACACACACACACACACACACACACTTTAAGTCACATATCAAAGCTCCACAGCAGCACCTACTGGTCATGCACTTAAACAGATGTTTGCCGGTGTGTATGTCCGTAATAAAATCAATTCACACAGACACACACATATGCACAGCGACAGACACATTGGTGCACACACAAAGAGGGATTGAGAAAAACACTCAAAATCACCATAATCGGTGTGTGTGTGTGTGTGTGTGCATGTACATATCAAACAGCACCTGCTGGACATGCAGGGATTCAATCTCACTCACAAACACGCACGCACATACGCACTTCAATAAAATCAATTCACACACAAAAAGATACGAACACAATAAAAAAAAAACTATGCACACAAACATACAAAAAGTAATAAAAATCAATGCAAACACATGCACGCACACTCAACTAATGGATACGCATGCACAGACTTGATCACACTACTAACACACACACACATATGCACGCACGAACGCACGTTCATACATATATAAAATCAATACACGTGCTTGCTTATGGAGACAGACTTGAATCAATTCAAAGGTTCCAGCAGCACCTGCTGGTCTCACTCACAAAATGTAACATGTGCTCACACACCTGCACACGCATGTTCATATATATGTATCACACCCATCCATTTTCTCCCACACAGAGACAAGTTGAACATGCCCTGGTTGTGATTTATGAGCGCGCTGCTTACTAAAGGTGCACCTGAGGGACACACGCACGCGACTCTCCTAACAAGCCTCTGAGTGTCTGCGTGTGTTAGAATGACACATTGAAGACTGCGCACATGCAAGCGTGCACTCACAAACACACATATGCACACACGTCTAAGGAGCTTTTGGCCCGTGTGTGAACACACATATTTGTGATCAGTGTGTGTGCATGTGCAGTTTTGCCCCGTCTAGCCTGGCAGTCCCTGCACAAGTGTGTGTCCACGCAAGTGTGCGCAGCCGGTCTTCAGCGTGTCATTCTAACAACATCCCTGGTGAGTTGAGCGCCGCCTCCCCTCACTGGCCCGTCCCGACAGATAACCGCATTGCTCCCTAATAGTCCGGGACACACACGCGCACACACACACACACACGTTACACATGCAGTTACGCCAACAAGGCGACTACACTTGACATTTGTGTGTTGTGTAGTGTGAGTTCACTTGAATAAAACAAAATAAGAAAACCAGAGTAAGGTTTTGAAGGACTAAGCCCCCCCCCCCCACACACACTCACACACACACTTTGATATATTGTGTGCGGATATAAATTATATATTATACAGTCTTCCGCAGCAGCAGTGAAGGCTCGCTGTTGCCATGGCGACTCACCCTACCTGTTCGACATCTTTCAACGCTAATTGTACAAGAGCACAAGACTTCAGCTGCTCCATTTGGCCGACCTCGACATGTTACCTCAAACGAATGCATGGTTGGGAGTCGAGCGTGACGCACTTTGCCATTTTATGGTGCAGTGTGCGATTTGAAGTACAGTAAGACTTTTTAAAGCAAGAAACAGTAAGGACAGATGAATTCTATTTTAACGGTATCTATCAATCATAAATACAGAAAGACATAAAGTGATTGGACCATGTTGGCATTGCAAATATCACAAACAAAAAATATCCATGCAATGGCTGGTTTCTGTGTTGATTTGGGAGTTCAAAAAGGAGTGATGATGACATTTTCAAGGTGGAACTGTTGGTATCGTCCCAAAAAAAGGAAAGATTCTAAAGCCCTAATCGCCGGCTTTCATTAGTATTTTCAACCTTCTTAATAACTTGAACCTTTGGTGAGCTCCATCAGAATTTTTACAAAAAACAGATTTTCTGCTGATAATCAAATTTCCCCCCTTTGCCTATGTAGAAAAAGCAAATGACAATTCGGCAAAAATACTTTGCCTTTTTATTTTCTCTCAAATTTTCTGGGATTTGTTTTACTGCCATAGATTGGATAGATAGCGGATAACTAAATATCTAGAAACGGTGGTTTCAGGCTGTGCCTGAAGGCGATATCTGATTTTGATCGATAAACGCATCACCAAAAAAAAAAAAAAAAAAAAAAAAAAAAAAAAAACAAAAAAAAAAAAAAAAAAACTGATTTCAGATAGTAATGAAGGCAACACCAGAAATGAATTGGTCAAACGTACCTGTTCCTGCCTCTCTAGCCATCGGTCCACCATGGGGTGATTGGCGCTGAGGGACGAGCGCGCTGTCTCCCTCTGAAAGTCTCTCTGATTGGCCCACGTCCCATCTCTTGGCAGGCTTCGATAAGTGTCTAAGCCTTTACTCTGCAGCAGAACAATTAAAAAAAAAAATTCAAATAACTTATTTGTACTCGTTTGGATATCCATGAAGACGTGTTGTATTCACCTTCCTCTCCAGGCTATTGGTGCCCGAGGCGTGGCGGGCTTTTAGGAACCCGGCGGTGGTGGACCATCGGGTCGGGTTCTTCCGTGATGGCGGTTCTTCCGCTTGGACCCGCGAATTGCCACCACCGCCGCTAAATGGCCCGTTGAGACACATCAAGGCGGGGTCGCTGCTACGGCGGACGTGCAGGGGCATATCTCAAAGGAAAAATAAATAATTTGAAGAAACATTATTTTTTAAAACGGCATGTTTGTATGATATGCCGGCTTATTGCTGTCACTCAAAACAAGACAAAGGAGAAAACATTCCACCGCACATTTTCACTATTCAGCCCACACAATCAGTGACGTTATGCTGGTCTCATTAACAGGGACAGCGCATATGATGCTTGTACAAAGCCCATAAAGTGACACGGAGGGGAAAAAAAAATTCCGTTCAAACAAGTAATGTTTCTCATCATAATGAGAAAACGTTCTCCTCCTAACAAGAAAACGTTCTCTTGCTAACGAGAAAACGTTCTCATCCTGACGAGAAACAATTCTCCTTATTTTATCTTCTTTTAGTTGGTCGATGGCACTATTTCGTATAGTCCTTGTTTTGAGGAAAGAGTGCGAGTCTTCTTCTGCTGCCATTGTCTCACTGCACTGGAAGCAGGTTGAAAATAGTCGACCGATCACAAGAAGCTAGCTCACGCTGGTAAATAAGCTAGCGCTAGTGGGCAAATATGTTTCACAAGAAGCTAGTTCATGCTGGTAAATAAGCTAGCGCTCGTGGGGAAATACGTTTCTCATTAGGACGAGAAACTTTCTCATCTTAACAAGAGACTTTTCTCATCCTAGCGGAAAGGTGTAACCCAAAATGTGCCAAGTAATAACGGCACCACACTGATGTTACATGATTTATGGTACAATCCATAATACACTGCTTGCTGCTATCTGAAATGAAACAAAGTAAAAAAATGACAACATACAACCCAAGGTGAGCTACGCCGATTATGTAGGAAGTGCTACGCCGATTATGTAAGGAGTGCATTATCATAATTATCATAACTCTCGGAACAAATAAAGGAGAGTGAAACAAACGGCGGAAGTGCGCGTGACGCCAACATCCGAAAAGCTAACTCTGCGACTCTGACTCAAGTGAGTGATGAAGTCAATTAATCAGCGGCATGCCACCGCGGGGGAACGTGACTAACGAGGCCGCGAGCTGGACTCGGCTCAACAGTGTGGGAACAACAACAACGCGAGGGAGGGAAGAGCCTTCCATTAAAACTAATCACGCTGTTTAAAAGTTGCTCCGCGTGGGAGGCCCAGATCTGAACGACATGCCTGCCAATAAACGGCAGCGCAACTCACACCACTGATGACCCTCAATTTAATGTTTTTTTTTGTGTTTGTTTTGTTGTTCTTTCTTTTTTAAATTTTTTTTTTTATGAGATTCAAAAATCTGATGGTTGGTTCTGGTGAACCACATAAAGGGAGCGACAGAAAAATGACTGGAGAAAGTGTCATGAACCGTCTTTATTTTGAGCACATAAACCAATGAGGATTTTTATAAACACGAGAGGCAACAGACGCAAGAGTGTCAAGCGCAAGGGTAGGGGGGCACTTGGGAGCGTGGGACCAGGAAGCCACTGCGTTGGGAGGCCAAGTTTTGGCGTGGACCAACGGCTCTGCACTCCATGAAAAGATGTTGCTTGGATGGCTGCATATGTTTCTCCACAAACATGTATGTACCTTTCCGTATTAATGTCATATTTACAGATGCGTATTTACAGATTAGCACAAGCGCAGGCCCATACTACGACAGATGGCTTTTGAACTTTGCATCCATAACAATTCAAATGGTTCTTTTCCTCTGTGGCCCGGAGGACACGATGTACACATTTTCAACTATTTGAAATGTGGACTCGTCAGACCATGGAAACTCTTCCACTTTGAATCAGTCCATCTGAGATGGGCCAGAGAAGCCGACGCCGTTTCAGGGTGTTGTTTGCTAAATGGCTTTTGCTTTGCATAGTAGAGTTTTAAGTCGCGCTTACAGACATATATTTATGTGTAACATTATTGGAGTCATTGGAATTTGGTTTGGGATGAAGTTATAAATCTACATTTTTAATGTACATTATTATACATGGTGCCCTTTTCCAAAAAAAAAAAAAAAAAAAAAATTTAATTTTTATCTTTTAGCTTTTCGGTGCCGCATTGAAATAAGTACCGGAGAAAACATTCGACCGAAATCGGGCTTACTAGTGCGCAGGGCCGACGGCGTGACTTCGATCTCGCTGGCCGCCTGGTAGGGTTGGAAGGCTGAGGCGCCGCCGCCGCCACCGCCTGTGACGAGGTCGACGGTGGCAAATAGGTCTGGGCTTTGGGTGCCCGTGGAACTGGTGCTCGTGCCGTCGCCGCCATGGTGGGGCTCCTGCTCGTCATAAATGGCGATCAACTGCGGGACAGACACAAAGAGGACGGTGATAAGGCGGATTTTGTACACTGAATATCTACAATGAATGGACCGAAATCCACAAGGACAACTAAAGTATGATATTTTTCACACTTGCATGACAATTAACGATGATAAAATGCTACTTTAAAGGGAACAGAAAAAATGTAAAACTGACTTGCATCAAATAGTTGTGTGTCTGGAGAACCTGCCTACAGAAATTAAGTGTGAAATTAAACCAACTAAATCGTGAGCGAGCCAACTAGTTCCCAAAATGTTTCTGCAAGCGAGCACTCCTCAATTTGGGATATTTTACATAGCCCGACCTCCATAGAAAGTTCCCCATCCATTGACTTATATATAATTGGCTAACTACAGCCAAGTTATATAACAATTCAATCAAACAATGACCATCACTTATTATTTTAAACATTGACATATTTTACATACCGGTTTTAACGTAGCGCATCTTTTCATTTTAAAGATCTAAAGCACCCAGTCTACAGAGAAGCCAGAAACTAAGCAGAGCTGCATCGTTCGCACAGCTTAGCCAACAACGTTATCTGGGTTAGTTTCTGATTGCCAGCACTGAAATGTTCAGCAAGGGTGTAGATGAGTGAGCGCGTAGTCACTGCTAAAGTGTGATGGCTTGCTGATGACGCACTGCCTCTAAAAGGGAAAAATCACAATTCATAATTTTACTGTCTCTGCTTGGAAGTTTCCGCTAGTCTCGTCGCAACCCCATAAACTCCGACACATGGCAACTAAAGGCCTCGCAGTAGAGGGGACCGTGGGAATCTGTTTTATTAAAATGCTAAGAAAAACAACATTCACATTTTTTTACTTGGCTGTGTAAATACTCCCTAAACATTACATATGCACTGGTATATAACACACGTTTATACACATTTGCACACACACATTTCATCGTAGTATTTGTTGACGTTTCCAGCACATTAACGGTTCACTTCACATTAGCGCTTTAATAGCATGCTGGACAGTCTGCTGTTAAAACACACACACACACACACACACACACACACACACACACACACACACACACACACACACACACACACACACACACACGTCAAGACCCATTCTTCCCATTAGGGCATTAAATAGGTACACACTTCACATTAGAACTGGAGTCAGCTGAAGCTGGATGTAATGAGGCTAATAAAAGGTGCAAGGTGTGCACGTGTGTGTGCGTGTGTGCAGTATACAAACTGTTGGGCATGACCTGATGAAAACGCCTACTCTTGCCTAATTAAGCAGCTGAGTGAAGGCCAACCAACTCACACACACACACACACACACACACACACACACACACACACACACACACACACACACACACACACACACACCAAAACGCGCACGC
>NW_017806034.1:1240071-1245563 GCF_001891065.2 Hippocampus comes
CAACACTCTCACACACACACACACACACACACACACACACACACACACACACACACACACACACACACACACACAAAATGTTCTGGCATTACCTCCCCTCGCTCTATGCCATTTTAGCGCAAATGCTATTCAAGTGAACAAAGAAAATTCTTAGCTTGAGATCATATCAGAGAAAGAGCTACAGCAAAGCCAGGACAGGTATCTGAAAATTCTTCCGTGACAATCACACCATGTTTTTGTGGTTTTGGCATTTCAGTGCCAATCCAACTAGTGCCTTTCAGAGTTCTTCTCCCTTAAGTCGCTGTTATGTGTGAAGGGTAAAAATATTAAATTGGCGATTTCAAAGTCAAAGTACACAGAGTAAAAAGCAAAGGGAAAAAATGCTTTTCTGGCTCTGATCTGCCACTTTTGTGCTCTTTCTCTGTGTGAAAAGTCTAATGTAAAACAATACACGAATCACTTTGACAAGCACAGCTGCATAATCTAAACACTGTTGTTCCAACATGGCTGAAGAGCAGACTTTCAAACTTTCCCCATCTTACAAAACACTTTTTTCCCCAACAGGACCACCTGCAGACAGCAGAAACTGCGACACACTCACTCGGGTTCATTATTTATGCAAGCTGCTGCTAAATGTTAATTGTCAAATTGCTGTGTAACTCTACTTGAAGACAAGATTCTGCGTCAGGAAAATATACGCGCTGTTTTCTCTCCTCTTCAGAAAGTTATCTTGGATTGCGGACAATGGCGGAAACGGACTGTCACTCATCCAATAAGCCGTCTAGCGTTCCATTAATAATAAAACCAGAGCCTCAGCGGACCAATACATCGAGAAAGGAAGGAAAAGTCATCAAGTCAGAAACCAAATGAAAACTTAATATAGTAACTTGTCTTCAGTAGATGTAGTTCACAT
The DNA here is from genome assembly GCF_001891065.2 of Hippocampus comes. Lineage (NCBI taxonomy): Eukaryota > Metazoa > Chordata > Actinopteri > Syngnathiformes > Syngnathidae > Hippocampus > Hippocampus comes. Next base: position 1,240,985 of record NW_017806034.1, read on the forward strand.
CCATGTGCATGTTTTTTTGTACTTTTGGGGACTTTTTGGTGCGTGTAGAGCGTGTCAATGATGCTAAGCTAATGGAGAAAGTGCTAATGGCTACACAATGAAAAGAAACACATTGTCTTGGCACTAGCTGATCTAAGATAAGATAAGATAAGAAAACCTTTATTAGTCTCGCAATGGAGAAATTCCCAATACACAGCAGCAAAGTTATGAAAGGAAGAAGTAGAACAACAAAATATAGGAGCTGCTGGAAAGGCAGCCACTCTCGCGGCGCCATCTACGTTGCTTTTGTCCACATTCTGGGAGGTTTCTTGGGCTTTGTTGGGGCAAGTGTCGCCTTTCATAAGTGGTGTCTGCTATGCAAAGCTAAAGAGGAAATTGGTTAACCCTGGCAAGTATAGTTATCAGTAATGCTCATTTGACATTTGCATCTGTTGATTGGCATTTTTGGAGTGTGAAGTGTATTTGTGATGCGATAGTGAGAGGAAACCACTAATTATGAGAATACGACTAATAATTGGCCAAAAACTGACCAAAGCAACATGGTCCACGCATACAACCATCACTGATGCTCAGCTGAAAAGGAGAATGCGAATGACGACAATAAAACTAAACGTCACCACTCTCGGTGTTGTTTGCGGCATCGTTTCACCAGACAGTTTTTGAGCTTTACACAGCAATAAAAAAATGCTGTGATACATTGTTATATTTACACTCTTACAGAAGGTATTGTATACTTGTCGAAAGTCTCTTAATAGCAGTCGAAAGTTGAATGCTTTAAAGGAAAAGTGAGACTGGTGCCGAGAGAGCTGTATTCCCCTGTAATGACCGAGAATGTGGGCGGCAAGGCTAGCGGTGGCGTCGGTAACGAGCGCCATGCATCATGTGCCACCATTGCTAATTGTGCTGCCCGGCTATATTTAGCTTCTGTGCTTCAATTACCTGTTTTTTTGCGCAGAGCTAATCAACACGTCGCAGGCGGCTGCGCTGCCGCTAAAAAAAAAAAAAGAAGGAAAAAAACGCAGATGGTGGCGAGAGCGTTGATGGATTCGTTTAATTAAGTCGTCCGATGCGCACGCCAACACTTAATAGCATTTGGAGGGGAAACTCGTTCAGAGACAAGATTAATACGATGACTTGTACTTGCCTCAATACTCCAAACTACGTCCACAGTTAATAAACAACAAAGCAAAACAACCTTATGAAGTGAACTATTTGTGGGATTTATCACAGCTGCATAACATGCGCACGTAAGAAAGGTCTCGAATTTAAGCATCATTTAAAATACAAAAACAAAAAAAGAAACATGAAAGAGCTAAAAATGTCATTGCAATCACCAATTAGTGTAGCACCAGGATTAAGGAAGCCAAACTTCTGAAGAATGTTTTTTTTTCTCTTTGAAGACCTCTCTTTCCATGTGTTGTCTGGGTTTACAAAATTTCCAGTGGGTCCTTTAAAGCAGGGGTCCCCAACCGCCGGTCCGCGGACCGGTACCGGTCCGCAGGGCATTTGGTACCGGGCCGCACAGAAAGAACTTGCTTTAATTCCGTTTTATTTATTTCGGAATACGACAGATGTTTTATTTTGAAAAACTACCGGATTCTCCGTTACATCCGTCTGTGTCACGCTTGACACACGTCAAGCCGCGCTTCTCCTTCACGTGACCGATTACGGTAAAAACAAAATTCCAGAGCTCGCAAAATGAGTAATAAAACTGCTGGAGAGCGCAAATGACGGCGGCGTTAAAAGTACAGGCATGTGGTAAAGTGGTGGGGGGGTGGGGGGGGGGGGGGGGGGGGGTTCTGCAGCAACGGTGACGAAAACAAAATTACGAAGTAGACTGGACATAAAACACACACGTGAGGTGTCATTGTCTCCTATTACCCCGAGATGGGACCGTCTGGTTGCAGAAAATCAAGCTCGGGGCTGTGGTGAGTCGTCATTTTCATGCACTTTGAATTTGCATTGTATCGTATTTTGAAGGCATTAAACGTAACCATCGCGATCAGAGAGAGTGTTGCGGCCAGATTAGACGCTCCTTGTGTTTATTATTATATTTCGAAAACACCACAGTTTCCATGCAGCTCATACCATATTATTTTGTTGTATTATTTCCGCCACACCTTAAATGCCGGTCCCTGAAAATATTGTCTGACATAAACCGGTCCGTGGGGCAAAAAAGGTTGGGGACCCCTGCTTTAAAGGACTCTTGGATGTGGGCAAAATGAATCTAAAATGGCCACTTCAAACTAAAATAGCAGATTCCCTTTGTATTTCAGCATTAGCCAGTGCCATGGAAGACGCTGTACCCCGATCAGTAAAAATGTTTGTTAAAATATGGGTTCAGATCTTTGGAACACAATTAGTTTTTCATCATCAGCTGAAGATATTGCGAGCGGCGGTGATTTCAGAGGGAGAATTCCTCACCATTGAGGATATTTGCAACGCGCCGAGGTTTCGGAGAATTAGGGCAAAGGGACGGTGGATAAGCGATTTGTGGGAGTTAGTGGGTATCGCTTGCTCTTCCCACTACTGTCTAAATATGAATTCAAACCTTAGAAGAAGCTTATAACACCTCATCAGCTTACAAGTTGTCACTCAAACCTCATAAAAAGAACTCCAATTGTCACATTAAAGTCACCACTGGGACAGAAGAACACAACTCAGCAGGACAGAGTTTCAACATGTGGTAATAAGGCTGAGGCAACGAACGTGCAACTTCCAAATGGAGAAAAGACATTTTCCCCTTCTCCAACTGTAAATGTAGTTCAGATTTGGTAGCAATCAGACAATCTCAACAGGACAAATTAGTCATTGAAGATCATTTAGAAATGGGCAAAATGTCCATGTCCTGGCAGCTTCAAATCAAAATGGCAGATTTCCTGCCTCTTCTTAACATATATAATAATAATAATAATAATAATAATAATAATAATACATTTTATTTATAAGCGCCTTTCAAAACACTCAAGGACACCTGATGTGTGCCTCAACTCATAATAGACATAGCTCCCAAATTTCATCAGGGAAACAGATTTCAGGAACTTAATTCCCAAAGAATTAAATAGTGACTTGTAAGAGTTTTGTATTTTATAGGTCGTCATCAAACTTTGCTGCAATGCTCGGGCCACATGCAATTCTAATAAATCCGGAGAACACCAATTTCCCGCGGTATTATATGTATGTACATGGATGAAATTTGGTGACAATCTGACCTAATCTCTGAGAGAAATTAGCTTTAAAGACCCCTAAAAATGTCCAAAGTTGTCTTTTTTTTATTTTGGAAGAAGGAAAAAAAAAAAGAAAAGCTTTGTTTCAAATAAGTGGCAGAATTCCTGTCTCTTTCTGGAAATGGCGTCTTTACACATTTTTGTGGGTCAAGTCATAACAGACATTGCTACCAAATTTTGAACAAAAAAAAAAAAAAAAAAAAAAAAAAAGAATAAATTATGATATAGGACAGGTTCATGTTTGAAAGAGCCTAGGATAATTGGGCCTAAAATTGCTGCTTTTAACCAAAATGGCAGATTTCCTGCTTCTTCTGGAAATGACCTCTTGAGGCATTTTTGTGGGTTTACTTGTGCTTGACATGGTAACCAAATTTCATGTCCTGAAGCAAAACCGGCTTTGCGGGCTGAATTTTCCCCAAACTGCAACCAACTACTAATGGACAATTCCTTCAAGAGAAAGTAAAGCGGGGGAAGGGGTTCTGGAAAGGATACCGGGAATGACTTGTAAACACGTACAATGTTCTCTCACGTCAAGTCTTTGGGGATCTGCTCGGCTTTTCAGGAGGCTCAAGTTCTGCATGGCGGCTGAGCGCACAGCCGTCATCACAATCCCCCAATTGCAGGCTCCTTATCCAGTCTTGGCAGGGGAAAGCGACTATTTGACGGTCAGACTTGAAACTTGCAGTCCTTCTGGAATTGATGTTGAGGAACATGCGGCATTTTGAGTAGGCACGTGGGCTTAAGAACAACGGGAGAATGTTTGGTCTCTGGATCAAATGGAAGAATGCTGCGGTTCATTGGCAGTCTGAAAATGTCTTTTTGAGCACAAGGTTAAGACCAGATAGAAACACAGCGAGGGAGAACAAAGGAGGACGTGTCCATTAATCGGGCATCCGTAAACGGCTCTTGTATGAATGATTCCACTTGATACATTCTTTAAACAAACAAGTCAAGGCACCACAGTATATTTTTTAAAAAAAGGAGGAAAAAAACAACCCACGCCGTTTTAATTGTGAATCCATTTTTGGCTGCCACTGCGCGGTCACAGCGCCCTCACTATCGGATTCTGTCTATCTGAACTCTAAGAAAATAGTCCACATAAACATTTCCATCACAGTGAAGCTCATTCAAGCCTCTGGTTACAAAGATTAGGAAACCATTGCATCAGTTCCATCACCCGGCTTAAAAAAAAAAAAGACTTTTTGACACACACGGCAGAAGCAATTGCTCTCGATCGGTCTTGATAAGCCGCACCAGAGCAAAAGTTCGCCACGTTCTCAGTCGCGAGTCCAAGGAAACTAAACAACATGAGGTGAAAGTCTCCAGAGAAAGAAGCGAAGGGGGGCGGGAGG